>NW_019944271.1:18513-42702 GCF_002910315.2 Salvelinus sp. IW2-2015 | reverse complement strand
GGCACACAGTGGAGAACATGATGAGTCACATATTGGCACACAGTGGAGAACATGATGAGTCACATATCGGCACACAGTGGAGAACATGATGAGTCACATATCTTCACATAGTGGAGAACGTGAGTCGCGTGCATACTGAACTTTACGCTCCCCAAATCCCCCCTAGCATACACTAACGTTTTCATTTAATTCAATAATTAAACCGGCAACAGTATGAAAGGAAAGTTTCCCTCAAGCACCACATTTGGGTATGAACTGAGATAATCATCCAGGAATAGAATCAGATGTATACTTGGCAGCGGTGGGCAGCGTGCTGCTTTAGCCTGGTTAAGGTCATGACTACTACATGGGAATACAAGGGGAATTTGGAGGGAGAGATCCTCCCGTCCACTCCCACAGTAAGAGTGTGTTGGTGATGACGAAGACCGCACGTCATGTGCCAGTAGTCAAACTGTGCCAGTCATCTATTCTAGTCATTGTTGCTAGACTAGGCCTATAAATTAACTATAAATTGGTATTTGGAGTGTAATCCAGTCGATTAATAGAATTTTGATGACCAAGCAAACATTGAATTCTTTATAGATTAGCATAATGGTGCAAATAGTTTTTTGGGAGGTTAAAACTAGAACCAACTGAAGGTTTTCTTTGTCTTAATCCTCAYGATGAACTCCTCCTCCTTCTCCTYCTCTTCTTCTATCTACACTACCGTGCAAAAGTTTGGAGTCACTTAGAAATGTCCTTGTTTTTTWWAAAGAAATTGCTGATAATGGGACTCTGTACGTCTCTGTAGATATTCCATTAAAAACCAGCTGTATCCAGCTATAATAGTGATTTACAACATTAACAATGTCTACACTGTATTTCTGATCAATTTGATGTTATTTTAATGGACAAAAAATGCGCTTTTCTTTCAAAAACKAGGACATTTCTATGCGACCCCAAACTTTTGAACGGTAGTGTATATATTTTATATTTTCTTTGCTTTCCTGCTCCCACACATCCCTACTAAAGGGAAGGAGCTGTAGAAATGGGCATCTATGTAAATAACATATTTAAACAGGGAATATTTATAGTTTCTTGGCTGGATCTTCCAAACACTTCTCCTCAACTGCACATTCAACGTTCTTTTTTGGATGATGTTTTAAAAAACACAGGCATGTGCACRCTCTCGCAAAGAGGAGCTCCGGAATTTTGTCAGGGAATTTCCCACCGTGCTCACGGGTATGGCACATCTCCTTCTTGGAATTAATCAGGAGGGAAAGATGTTTATCTGGTATACCCTGTTTCTGAGAAAGAGGAACTTCTGTGGAGGTGCTCAGGTGTTCTTACTGTAGAATGACCAAAAGCAAAGCAGATGTTCTTTCTATGGTCACATGGCTAACAACTACCAGTTGTTGCACAATGTCGACACATATAGTTGTATGTATCATTAAAGCTTGGCCAGAATTCCTCTTTTTCACAGAAATATAGCAGTCTCTGGCTGCGTTTACACAGCAGTCTCTGGCTGCGTTTACACAATTCTTAACTTTTTCCACTAATTGGTCTTTTGACCAATCAGATCAGCTCTTTCGCTAATAATTGGCCAAAATATCAGAATTGGGCTGCATGTGTAAACGCAGGCTGTTCTGACGCAGCACAAGTGGATGCGCTGAATGCATCCTAAACATGCATCCTGTTTGCAACGAGGCAGGTAATACAAAAATAAAATTGTCCTGAATACAAAGTCTTATGTTTGAGGCAAATCCAATACATCACATTACTGAGTACCACTTTCCAAGTATAGTGGTGGCTGCATCATGATGTGTATGCTTGTAATTGTTAAGGACTGGGGAGTTTTTCAGGATCATAAAATAAACAGAATGGAGCCAAGCACAGGAAAAATTCTAAAGGAAAACCTAGTTCAGTCTGCTTTCAACCAGACACTGGGMRATKAATTCACCTTTCAGCAGGAAAATAACCTAAAACAAAAGGCCAAATCTACAMTGTTCTCATTTTACCTTTATTTAACAAGGCAAGTCAGTTAAGAACAAATTYTTATTTTTAATGACTGCCTAGGAACGGTGGGTTAATTGCCTTGTTCAGGGGAATGACAGATTTTTACCTTGTCAGCTCAGGGATTTGATCTTGCAACCTTTCAGTTACTAGTCCAACACTCTAACCCCTAGGCTACCTGCCACCCCAATGCTAGAGACTTACCCAGAAAGACTCACAGCTGTAATCGCTGCCAAATGTGATTCTAACATGTATTGACTCGAGATGTGAATACTTACAGTACCAGTCAAAAGTTTGGACACACCTACTAATCCCAGGGTTTTTCTTTATTTTTACTATTTTCTACATCGTAGAATAATAGTGAAGACATCAACACTATGAAATAACACATATGGAATCATGTAGTAACCAGAACAGTGTTAAACAAATCAAAATATATTTTATATTTGAGATTCTTCAAATAGCCACCCTTTGCCTTGATGACAGCTTTGCATATTCTTGGCATTCTCTCAACCAGCTTCATGAGGTAGTCAGCTGGAATGCATTTCAATTAACAGGTGTGCCTTGTTAAAAGTTAATTTGTGGTATTTCTTTCCTTCTTAATGCTTTTCAGCCATTCGGTTATTTTGTGACAAGGTAGGGGTGGTATACAGACCATAGCCCTATTTGGTAAAAGACCAAGTCCATATYATGGAAAGCAAAGAGAAACAACAGTCCATCATTACTTTTAGACATGAAGGTCAGTCAATCCGGAATCTTTCAAGTACTTTGAAAGTTTCTTCAAGTGCAGTCGCAAAAATAATCAAGCGCTATGATGGAACTGGCTCTCATGAGGACCGCCACAGGAAAGGAAGACCCAGAGTTACCTCTGCTGCAGAGGATAAGTTCATTAGAGTTAACAGCCCAAATAAATGCTTCACAGAATTCAAGTAACAGACACATCTCAACATCAACTGTTCAGAGGAGACTGTGTGAATCAGGCCTTCATGGTCAAATTGCTGCAAAGAAACCACTACTGAAAGACACCAATAAGAATAAGAGACTTGCTTGGGTCAAGAAACACGAGCAATGGACATTAGACCGGTAGAAATCTGTCCTCATCCTGGTCTGATGAGTCAAATTTGCAATTTTTGGTTCCAACCGCCATGTCTTTGTTGAGACGCCAAGTAGGTGATCTCTGCATGTGTGGTTCCCACCKTGAAGCATGGAGGAGGTGTGATGGTGTGGGGGTGCTTTGCTGGTGACACTGTCGGTTATTTATTTAGAATTCAAGGCACACTTAACCAGCATGGCTACTACAGCATTCTGCAGCGATATGCCATCCCATCTGGTTTGCCCTTAGTGGGACTATCATTTGATTTTCAACACGACAATGACCTAACACACCTTCAGGCTGTGTAAGGGCTATTTTACCAAGAGGGAGAGTGATGGAGTGCTGCATCAGATGACCTGGCCTCAACAATCACCCGACCTCAACCTAATTCAGATGGTTTGGAATGAAGCTGGTTCAGAGAATGCCAAGAGTGTGCAATGCAGTCGTCAAGGCAAAGGGTGGATACTTTGAAGAATCTCAAATATAAAATACATATTAAATGTAACACTTTTTTGGTTACTACATGATTCCATATCTGYWATTTCATAGTTTTKATGTATTCCCTATTATTCTACAATGTAGAAAATAATAAAAATAAAGAAAAACCCTTGAATGAGTAGGTGTATCCAAACTTTTGACTGGTACTGTATGTAAATTAGATATTTCCGTATTTAATTTTCACWAAATTTGCAGAAATGTCTAAAAACATGTTTTTACTTTCTCATTATGGGGTATTGTGTGTAGATGGGTGAGAGAGAGAAAACAATTTAATACATTTTAAATTCTGGCTGTAACACAACAAAATGTAGAATAAGTCAAGGGGTATGAATACTTTCTGAAGGCACTGTATGTCCCACACTACATGGACTTATGGGTGAGGTCAGGGAGGGAGGAAACTACACTGGGTTATTTTTGTGTCTTTAGAAAACACAGCATGCACACACACGCACGCACGCACGCACGCACGCACGCACGCACGCACGCACGCACGCACACATTAACTATGGCCTAGGTCTCTACTCTACTATCGCAACCACACCCATGAACGATCAAGAGGATGTTTTACTACCGTTTTACTGTAGCCAGCAATTACATAAGTTGTTCTCACAAAGGAACAGGCTCCCTCCCTTTAAAACAAAAGAAAACACATGGGCAATTTTGTCTTTCGAGTAAAAGCCAACGTAATTATTGAGATCCTTGATTTGTCCCAAGTGGAAACTTAGGTAATTTAACACAGTAGAAATCAACAGAGGTCAGAATCATATGCCCAATGTTAGATTTATATACAGTCTACAGTGCATTTGGAAAGTATTCAGACCCCTTCCCTGTGCAAAGCTGTTATCAAGCAATAGGGTGGCTACTTGAAAATATCAAATATCAAATATATTTKTACTTGTTTAACACTTTTCTGGATACTACATGATTCCATATGTGTTATTTCATAGTTTTGATGTCTTCAGTCAAAACYTTTTACTGGTACTGTATGTAAATGTGATATTGCAGTTTTTTTTTATACATTTGCAAAAATTATAAAAACAGTTGTTGCTTTGTYACTATGGAGTATTGTGTGTTGATTGATGAGGGGGAAAAAAACAATTTAATCAATTTTAGAATTAGGCTGTAACGTAAGAAAACGTGTAGGCCTAGCTAGTGGGACTATTCATGTAGGCCTAGCTAGTGGGACTATTCATGTAGGCCTAACCACTGTAAATAATAGTTTGTTCTTAACTGACTTTCCTAGTTAAATAAAAAAATGTAGTGTGGGACATACTGTAGCTCTCCCTCCCACCCACAACCAAGGCTTGGAGTACTTCCTGGTCCAACATTTTCACAACACCCAAATCTCACCATTCCCTAGCCGCAATCCAAACCACATGTCTTCACCATGACAGTAGACCTACACTACTATGGTATCACCATGAGCCTGGCAAGGAAGGCTTCATTCACCCTAACTATTTACCTTCAATTTCTTAATTATCTTAGTTTCTTAAGTCTGGTGGCCAGGGGTTTTTCCTCAGTAGATTAGAATTATTGCAGAGATCAACAGAACACAAGACAACAGATATAGATATAGATATAGAAGAATGTGAGGAGAGGAACACTTTTCTTTGTAGAGCCAGACAGTGTCATTGAAGTGCATTGAGAGTTGGACAATCGGAACATCTTGTCCAGGGCAAAAGGATGATGAAAAGGACTACAAACCTCCTGAGTGGGACAGGAGGAAATTCCCTGCTTTTGTTGTGCTTTACAACAACCCACGCAACATGGGGCGGTAAAGCCATACATATTTTTAGCGCAGGTGGGTATAATTACCCGCTAGCCACACTCATTAAAGTCTAAACTGTTATTCACATTTTTTGTACTGGATTTTCATGGCGAGTTAAGGCTTTGAGTGGCTGTGTTTGTAGCTGCATGCAGCGAGGCGCTGCGGGGAGATTCTTTTCATTCTTCCCTAACCAGAGTGAGGAGAGAACACGTGGTGAGGTGTAAGACCTTAGGGTATTGYACTTTATACCTCTGAAGCTGAAGACAGAGCTTGTCTCTCCCTCAGATGCAGTATATTTACATTGACTGGTGCTTTTATATCTGGCCCTTTCAACCTCCCAACACAAAGGCCTTGGTCCCGCGCCTCCGTCTGTCCATCTGTTTGTCTGTCTCACTGTCTATCTGTGAGGAAGCGAGGAGAGATGCATAGAATTGGGGGAAGGATGGGGAGATGAATGATTAACGGAGGAAAGCGAGCACCTCCCTTTGTTCTGACTTCTTCAGGGAATCATTATACTAAACAACSTGTGGCGGCACAGAGAGGAATTCCCCCTGTTCAACTTCAAACTATCACAGATCTGCATCTGGTCTATTTGTACTACATACAGCTGGCCCAGAACTACCCAGAACCCCCGCCCTTCTCCACGGTATAGTAGTGCTATTGGCCTCCGCTCTGCCCTGCTCTGAATCTGGACAATCACTTTAGCTGGACATAAACAGAGCCAGTACCACCAATTGCAGACTCAGAGTAATTGGCGGATGCATGGGAGTCAGTCTCAGTCTCAGTCTGTGAAGCACATTATCTGCTGCAAGCTGGTATAAAGGATGAAAGGTGGTGGAGGGAAAGTCTGGGGGATTTCAGAGAGATCTGCAGTGGCCAAATCAGGAAGTAAAAGTCCTACTAGAGGTCAACGGTCATTTGGCACCTTGCTCTGTGAATTAGTGAAGTAGTGTTTCTCATTACACACTGCAGAGAGTGCATCCCAAATCGTACTCTATTCATGACACCCATAGGGCTCTGGTCAAAAGTAGTGCACTATATAGGGAATAGGGCACACACCTAGAATTTCTCTGCCATGTCTGATGAGAAACAGTGTTAGCCAGGGCTTTATAATTGGTTTCTGGTTTAATGGACATCTGGCCCATGAATATGTCAGCAGCTGCAGGTCAGTATAGTTTGTGAATGCATGGTTGCATATTATGTGTCAGCTATGGTGGCACCTACTGTATGTTAGCAGCCTTGCTGCTGTGTGTAGGCTGTGCAGAAAGGAGGCAGTGCAGATCAGTGGTGTCAGGGACTTTCCAGACCAGGGTTGTGTGTGTGAAGTGCACTTGTACAGACTGTGCCATTAGCGCTACTGAAGAACGCACTTAGCAAGTCTGACCAGACAAGCAACATTGACCTATTACAAAACAGCCTGCTCGCACGACAACAAAASAACAGCCTATATGGTACTCATTAAGGATCTAAAATAATCCCCATTTAATTTGGCCTTTGATGCCATTAAAAATCATTTGAAGTCATAAGAACTATTAAATAAATATTACCATGCGGTTTAGGTTGCTACGTTATGCTGCTTTTATTGGATCAACGTATGGAATGTGCCTCATGTTACTGGAAGACCAGTCTTCTCCTAGCAGTATGCAAAGTATACAATTCAAAGCAATAAACGTCAGATTATGACTAGAATGTAACATGCAAAGTTGAAAAGTTGGACACAATAACACTTTGCATGAAACTGCGCAATACCCACTATCATGCATGTTGTCTCTTTCCTCCATTTAGTCTGTAGGAATGTGGTAAAATGTTCTTGAAGGGTGTTCCTCAGCTCCAAGACTTCCATGCCATGCATTCCAGGTTTGTAGTATTCTTATTCTATGTTGTTTTGCCCCAGGAGAGACAGGGAAGAAGAGGAGACCACGGTTTTAGTCAGGCTGTTAGTAACCTTATAAGGAAGCATTCACGCACRTACACACAGACAGACAGACAGACATGCACACACGACTGAGTGGTGTGGAAATTCCCTTCTCCTCTGACTGACAGTAGGGCCTAAATAAGAGGCTTGGCTGACCGCAGCAGAGGCCCACTGTGGAGGAGGCAGAGAGGGGGGTGGCTGCTGCTATTCTCATCTCTGGGATAAACGCTGAAAAYAAGGTCTGAGGTTAACACGGGTTTAGGATATTATCAGTCAGTTAACRTGACCTCTATGAATTATGAAGCCAGTGGGCGTCTGGCTGGGCTGGTTGGCTAAGCAGGTAGCTGTTCAACTCTGCTATGCCCTCCTATTAAAGAGTCTGCTCTAGTGATTACTGTGCCATCTGGAACTAGAGGATGTAGTTACATCAGCTATGAGAGCTAGAACCTGGGCGACTGTGTGTTTCCGCTTTAGCAAAGTCGTCAGGCCTTGTCTGACAGACTCAACCAGCCAGGYACCATTCGTCTGGTCCTATAGTACTCTATGTGCTGCAGCCAACTCCTTTATACTGGAGTTGTCATGCCATACAGTGGGACCAGGCTAAGGTACAATGGCTGGATGAGTGAAATGAGGAAGATACACGTGTTGTTCCCAGACTGAGATATATGTAAATATTTGAGATATAAAGTATAAGCAAATATTTGACGCATGCATGCAAACACACACGTACACACACAAGAAATGGCATTGTGGCGTTAATATGGATTTCCCCTCCTTAATCACACACATTATCACATACACTGTCCCAGATGACTGCTGTGTTTATCAATGTCTGCCAAGCTCAGGCCAGGGAATAAGAGGATCTTCTCTTCTCTTCACACACAACTGACAAACCAAACAGACTTCCAACTGACAAAAGACTTCCAACAGGCTTAGAATATTTTATACGTATTGTTCTAAAAGATAATCTTCCTCAGCTATCACTTTTTGTGAATTGTGAAGTATTTGTGTAATCAAAACAAGCACATGAAGCACATAAAGGCTTCATAATTCAGAGGTCACGTTAACTGACTGATATTATCCTAAACCCGTGTTAACCTCAGACCTTATTTTCGGCGTTTATCCCAAAACCCCATTCTTTCCCCATTCATTACCCCCATAGCAATGGCTGAACAAACCACTCATTTCTGGTTTTTAGAACTACAAGATGGCGACCTCTATTGTTGTCTCACAGTAACCCCTCAGCCTCCTTTATAATTGTACAATAGCACCCTCTAGTGGAATATTTGTGTATTGCCAGTCTTTGGTAACTTGATTGGATTTCTAGAATCTAGTGGAATGACAGTGTATAGCCAGTCTCRGTTGGTCACCCAATAGTTACAGAGCTGTTACTCTAACATATCATCTAAACCCCAAAATACATCATGATCCACTGCCAGTCTCAGTCTGGTGTATGAGTGCCACTCTGTCTGTCTATAGCTTCTTTGTTGCCGTAGTGAACTGTTCGTGAGTGTCACTGTGTCCGGCCGTGCTGACTGGACAGTGGGATGACTGAGGGTTTGTTTGCAGTATAAGGCTGTCCTTGTGTAGTTTGGCTGGATGCTTTCACGGCACAGACCCCCATACGCTACGCAAYGCTGAGTAACGATGAACTGTCTGTCTCACCATGGTACAACCACCCAGAACTACAGTGCCATAACAAAGTATGAATAAGCTTAGCCTAAAATGGCTGAATTGCCAATATGGTGTATAAAGTAAATATACRGTTACTTTTGGCTATTATAATCCATAGAGAAATCACTCCTACATTCTCCTATGAGACACTATATGTTCTATGGTAAGTGAATGGAGATCAGCAGGTCACGGTGTATGGTTTTCTAGCTCTCTCTTAATGTTGACAGAGAGGTCATAGCTGTAGGTCATTCTGGACTAGAGAGAGAAGCCCACACTGACCTGACCTGGGATTGGCTGCATTGGGAGGTTAGCCAACAGAATGTCACCTCAAGCAGTTCTAGAAAAGGACACAGAAGTCTTTGTTAACCAATAAAGACAAAAGACAATCACGTGTCACTCACTCACAGACACAGTACCACCACAYGAGCCAGAGAGAATCCACCACGGATCCTAGCTGACTGGCCAACATGACAGAGAGATGAGCAAATACTGTAGTTAAAGCATAGTTAAGTATATTTATTAACAGTTTATCAAGGTGTTGTTACATAAAGTAGGTTGTAAAAAAGTGCTCAGAAAATACAAAAATAATAATAAATATGTGAATATCAAAAGAATGTTTAACATAAGTTCCTTTACAACAAGGGCAACTGTGCATTAGGCCAATGGACTAGTAAAAACAAATATGACATAGATTATACTCCCTTTACAAAATCTCAGCTACACCAATAGCCTGAAAAGATGTTCCAAATTACAAGTCACCAAGTGACCACAAGCCAGTAATGCTACACAGAGAAACAACACACCATGTTTAGGTCAGTGCTCAACCAATTATTTAAACAAATGTTGTCTAAATTAAAACAAGTGAGTGAAATGCTAGTAGTAGTGTATAAAGGAGGAAGGCTTCCTGTGTTCGAGTGCATTAAGGTTTAGGCTACTACTTGGCTCTGTGATTTAGGCAAAAAAAAAACACAGCCCTTCAGAGGCACCAGATAGATAGACACAAGGTTGGAATGTTAGGACCAGCCTCCAGTTAGGGGTAAGGCCACTGGAGACACATAGTTAAACGACACAGTACTACTACCGTACCACACTGTGCCTGTACTATAGGATTACAGAAAGGGCAGTGGCACTGCACTGCCCACTGAAGGCTAGCCCTGGTAGTCGGATCAGCTTCTGCTTCAACCGATTCAAACAAACTTCTTTGTCGCTACTCTGTCATTGTCCTTTGCTGTTTGTTGTCATAGTTCTTTGTAGTCTGGTATTAATGGCATGACAGAGGCGTGGGCTAAAGCAGTAGCAGGTCTGACTCCCAGGTTTATAGATGGCTCCTTCATATCCACAACCAAATGTGAGCTCAGAGAGTAGTGCTGAGCGATTAGTGTTTTTACAGGTCGGTTCTGTTTCGGTTCGATATTTAAAAAATAATCATGGTTTTCAATTTCGGTTTCAATAATTTTTGCAAACATAAAATGCAATATGCATTATGTGGGTTGAATGCTGTAACACAGAATAAAACTATTAATAAAAGTCCCATGATGGTAGTGACTGCCCATCACTTATTAACCATCATTTATTCACATTACTTTATTCAAATATTTCAGTTGTGTATATTACATTTGTTTTATTTGATTAATTTATATTCAATTCCAAGTCATCATATCTATAGAGCTGCTGCCTGACAAAATCACTATTTAAGTTGTTCTTAAAAAGTAAATAAGGCATACGTTTGACGGCTGAATACCAAGTGATTTCTACCAATATCW
Source organism: Salvelinus sp. IW2-2015 (assembly GCF_002910315.2). Lineage (NCBI taxonomy): Eukaryota > Metazoa > Chordata > Actinopteri > Salmoniformes > Salmonidae > Salvelinus > Salvelinus sp. IW2-2015. The sequence goes on along the minus strand of NW_019944271.1, from coordinate 31,999 downwards.
ATCACTTAGATCATGTATTTTCAGGTAGAGATACCTCGCGAGGCAACAGCTGCTCTCTATATCACCTCACAATCTCGCATTCTTCTCGCTTCTGTAGAAGCAGTAAAAGAAACAGACCGGACTAGCAGATGCGAAATGGATTATGGGTATTATAGTTAATTACCACGTTTTACACGCTAAACTATGTAGAATATTGGCCTGTTGGAAACTACAACGCCGTACTACATCGCACAGTTCAGTCTGGATCTGATTTATCTCTAGAGAAACTGTGCAATGTGCACACGAAATTTCGGTTAATCGTTCAGCACTATCAGAGAGACAGACCACAGAGCGCCTCCACCTCCTTGACAAATTAAAACAAAACAAATATGGACAACACATAATCATCTCTCCAGAAGTCAGTTAGGTTGTTGTCGTGACAATGGCTGGGACCCTGATGGCAGTAGGCGTGGCCTTGGCCTCTTTCTCAACCTGATAGGTGTCCGTGGAGTGGGGGGTGGTAGCGGTTCCCTCTGGCTGATCCGTCATTGGTCCATGGATCTCCTCGTCCTGATTCTCGACAAAGTATTGCTCCGCCTCCTCYGATAACCGGTTGTCCTCATCTTCCTCCTCCTTCTGTGAAGAAAAGACAAGAAGTTGTTAATGGAATGCTCATAAACACAAACATGTGAACCATCAATGCCCTTTAGGCATCCATTTCAAGTGAATGTGGCTCCGTATTAGTGATCTCATAACCTAAACCCCGGCAGATGTGGTGTGATCAACGTGAGACTAGTAATCTCATACTGATTTAAACAACTGTATAGAGGCCTACCTCTTACCTCATCCTGTAATACTCGCAGAGCAGTGGTATTCAAACTTTTTCAGCGGGGACCCCCATTTCTTTTCRAAGGAATTGTTTGTAGARCTCCGAGACAAGATTGTGTCGAGGCACAGATCTGGGGAAGGGTACCAAAAAATGTCTGCAGCATTGAAAGTCCAAAAACAGTGGCCTCCTGCATTCTTAAATGGAAGAAGTTTAGAACCACCAAGACTCTTCCTATAGCTGGCCACCCRGCCAAACTGAGCAATCGGGGGAGAAGGGCCTTGGTCAGGGAGGTGACCAAGAACCCGATGGTCACTCTGACAGAGCTCCAGAGTTTCTCTGTCGAGATGGGAGAACTTTCCAGAAGGACAACCATATCTGTAGCACTCCACCAATCAGGTTTCAATGCCAAGAGGAAACCTGGCACCATCCCTACGGTRAAGCATGGTGGTGGCAGCATCATCATGCTGTGGGGATGTTTTTCAGCAGCAGGGACTGGGAGACTAGTCAGGATCGAGGGAATGATGAACAGAGCAAAGTACAGAGATCCTCGATGAAAACCTACTCCAGAGCACTCAGGACCTCAAACTGAGGTGAAGGTTCACCTTCCAACAGGACAACGACCCTAAGCACACAGCCAAGACAACGCAGGAGTGGCTTTGGGACAAGTGTCTGAATGTCCTTGAGTGGCCCAGCCAGAGCCCGGACTTGAACCCGAGAGAACATCTCTGGAGAGACCAGAAAATAGCTGTCCAGCGATGCTCCACATTCAACCTGACAGAGCTTGAGAGGATCTGCAGAGAAGAATGGGAGAAACTCTCCAAATACAGGTGTGCCAAGCTTGTAGCATCATACCCAAGAAGACTCGAGGTTGTAATCACYGCCAAAGGTGCTTCAACAAAGTACTGAGTAAAGGGTCTGAATACTTTTTTTGTCATTATGGGGTATTGTGTGTAGTTTGATAAGGTAAAAAAAACATATTTAATCCATTTTAGAATAAGGCTGTAAAGTAACAAAATGTGGAAAAAGTCAAGGGGTCTGAATACTTTTCAAATGTGCTGTATATTGTCCCCATACAATAATCTGTACACTTAAATTTTAGCCCCTACCCACATAAGATTTCTTTTTTTACCCCATTGCAATTCCCCTGGGTGGCAACACCAACTTTGAATACCACTGTCGTAGAGGAAGTTACTGGAGTGTTTTTGACCTGRCGAAGATCTGTTTCAGCTTGAAACGTAGTCAATAAAGCAGTGAATTGAGAGCTTAAAGAATGTGCGGGCCTTCTTGTTYTTTAATAGTATTCTTTATTAGCCCAGCACCTATGTTTTTAAGGATGTGCGTATGACCACAAACTTTTCAATAGAAGTTACTGTAGTGCTCATAGAAATAATGAGACTACTGTAATCGCGCCCACCATCCGGCCCTCTCTGTCGAGACGTCTGATTTCCAAGTGCCTTGGAATGGGACTTGACTGGAAGTCTATRGCAGGATTGGAAGAAACAACCGCTGGTTTTAATTGGCTGAGCTCGCAGTCTATCACCATCCAGCATTACCCTTAAAAACACCCCTCTGGATTTCCAAGTGCGAGCAGTGCAAGTGATTTAGGCTAAACAAGAAAGTGAGTTTGGGAAATAGTATGCATTTTAGAAATAATTTACACATATAAACTTTATATGCCTGAACTCAATCAATTTGGCTTCCCAAAAATAACGTGGTCRCTGTGATAGAACATTACTTTTCATTTACATTTTTTTCTGCATTTTTCAAAGTCCCATCTAATAYAGCTGCAGCRGGCTCTCTCTCCCACCCTTTCAATTCCCACTTGTTGAAGTGTTTCCAGGCTCTATATGCGGTAGCAGTTGACTGGGGATTAGGTTACTGTTACTACTACAACACTCTYATAGACACATGCAAAGCATCTATGCCCTTCTATAATTCTATATACTTTAGAAATCACTTTCTAGACGTAAGCCCTCTTAGTGATGGCCCTCATCTGCTTGTTGTGTACATACCTCCTTCCTCATCCTGTAATACTCGTCGATGGCGTACTGGTATTTGGCCGATGTGATTCCAAAGAGSGAGGCCATCCTCTCCCCGAGGTAGTCACAAGCTGAAAAACACATTCTGGAGTTTTACCAACAGCATAGTATTCAAGGCAGTATCAAGGTAATGTACGGCAGGAGAAGGCCATCAACCCTAGAGRTTTATAATACATATTGTCTCATGTCAGGCACCCACCTGAAACAGTGGAGGTAGCTGCTCTCCACATATGGAACCAGAAGTACGGGCCCCAGGTCAGCTTGTTCTGACACACAGTTTTGGAACACATATTATAGGAAGTACAGACGTTAATCGTACATTTCAGTAAAATACACACAAACTAAAAACACGCACACACACTTCTATTTAACACACTACACACCCTCACCGCATCGACAGGGGGGGACAGTAGGTCCTTCTTCTCTGGTTCCTTGTCCTCCCCCTCCTCCTCGTCTGTACTGTACTCTTCCATGGTTTCTCCGCTAGAGAAATGGATGATCCTTCGTGGGGCTTTCTCTTCTTTCTGATCCCCCTTCTCCAGGTCTCCCAGCTCGACACTCTCAAAGTCCTTCCCTGTGCTGGGGCTCTGGGACACACACACACACACACACACACACACACACACACACACACACACACACAGCTTGTTGATGACAGGCTGCTGCTTACACACAATTAGATAATCAACCATTTCTATGTGCATCAATGTCCGAATTTGACATAGGCCTACCCGTAGTATGGCCTACGTTTTAAGCGTCCGCATGAGACGATGACAGGCACGAAAACATAGATGCACTGAATTGTAGTAACGTTAAYTAGCTAACGCTAGCTAGCTGGTCTGAAAACACCAATTATAAAGGGCCGATAATAAACACTTTTCATAATCTTGACCTGCCGAGCCTACCTTCTCTACGTCCATCGTTTGGCCCAAAGACACATTCACGTTGGTGAGATACAGAGATATTTCGGCCATGGTGCCTCTTTCTTTGTATTCTGGGATGTTTAGCCTGCCCTACACACCCATGCTCGTGGGCATTTAAGCCCTGAACGATGCCCGACAGGCAGTTCTGTCTCCTACGCTGCGTGCCGCCCCCAAGAACACAGCAAATCGCATGCAATTAACACTGTAGCTAACTCGGCTAGTCTTGTAAGCAAACGAGCTAACTAGTTAGCTATGTAGTCTTGTTAGCAAACTAGCTTGTTATCTGTGCTGGTTGTTAGCTTGCATAACTGATTTGTGTATAATTATAAGAGACAGTTCATGTTTTGTGGATAATATTTACATTTACAGAGTGAGTGGCTGATCAGATTCAATWGCAGCTTCAGAGGCTGATAAGTCAGGATTCTGCCTAGATACCATAGGCAGCAAGACCACCTAGTTAACTAGCTAGCTCACAAGACTAKCCAAGTTAGCTGCTATGTTCCTTGAATGCGATTGGCTGTGGTCTTGGGGGCGACACGCAGCCTGGGAGACAGAGCTGCCTGCCAGGCATCGTTCAGGGCTTAAATGCGCCATCTCCTTCTTCTTCAACAATATATTGCTGTTCGCACAATTGAGTGTGCATGTCGCCACCTACTGGCTAGGAACATAACAATGGCAGTGCATTTCTTGCCATCTGTTATCTTGACTTCAATTTGTTAGGTAGCTGTGTGGTTTTAGAGACCACCAGTAAGGTCATTCTTGTGTTTTGATACTGTGTTCATTCGCAGGCTAAATTTAAGAGTTTGCTTAATGTATATTCATGCTTTGTAGTATTGTATACACTTTGCTTGTGACTCTTTTTATACTAGTTAATTGTGCTTTCGCCTGTGTGCTGTGCCATTGAGATACATTGAGAATTAAAACTGCTTGTGAAGACTGATTGTACTAGCCTCTTAGTGAAGAGCCACTGACAAGACCTGTGGATCTTTGTGGAATCCTGCCAGCCCCATAACCTGTTTCAACAGGGTGCAGGGTGATCCTGTAAGAGCATGGACATCTCCAAATGAGATATTTTTGTTGAAGCAGAAGTATCCTGGTCAGGGACAGAGGTTGTTTCTCTGTTGAAGCAGAGAAGTGACCATGGGAGGATATGACAGGGTTACGAGTTATGTGATCCCAGGGCACAATCCTGAGATAGAAAAATATATATATTCCTGCAGGTAAWAAMAWWKTTTTTWAAAGAAAATGTATTAATCAGTGTACTGGTAATATTTGGAAACCAGCTATAAATGTAAACCTACATGGGAAATTTRCATAACTTCCATGTGGGTATATAATGAAAAATGACATAGAATAATAAAAAATAAAAAAGATCTCATTTGAATTATAAGAAAGGAAGACGTTCCTAATTAAAYACTGTTGTTTTGCTCAAGGTCATTTGCCACAGATAAAATGACGTCAAATCACGTTATATCTACAGTAGCTTTGATTGGACTGTAAAATAATTTTTAATCCTTGTCATATGAAGAGAATTAATGATGAGAAATGATAGATAAAATGTATCGGTGCTCATTAGCCATTGGACAAAAACATTACACAACAAGTTGGAAATCGCTAATTCAACAATGAGTGATTTGGAAGGAATCAATGACAGTGGCTAACTGCAAGCATTGCAAAGCAATCACTAGCCTGCTATTCAGTGGATTGGTTTGTGTGGTCCCAAATATGAGATTGTGTCTCTTTTCCAAGTATAAAATAATAAACGTTCAACATTGGCCATGCTGTCAATGAAGCATGATATGTGCTTGACTTCAGTGAGTTCAAGACAACTGGGAATTCCGGAAAAAATGAGCTCCGTCTGGGAAATGTGTGTTGAACGGTCATCCAACTCGGAATTGTAAGTTGGGAACTTGGGCCTCTTTCTAGAGCTACGGCTTGAAGATCAATGACGTCATCATGATTCAACCATGTTTTTTTCAGAGTTCCCAGTTGTCTTGAAAACACCATAAATCCAGAGATTGCCAGACTTTGATGACAAAATTTGCCCATGAAGGACGGCCTTGCCACCTTCCTGTTCAAGTGAGCACAGCACAACAAGGTGAGTCTAAAAATGTCTTGTATGCTGCTGAAATTATGTAATATGCCAGGGAGATATGTATACTGTAGCTAAGAAAGTAATACTGTGTATGTTGTGTAGTAAGCTGTTAGTAGCCAATTTGCCTCACCCTAATAATTTGGTCTATTTACCCCTCTTAATTTCGCTTACTGTTGACTTGGTGGTGCACATGTAGCCAATAACCTGTTTTAGAGAAATGTAATCATCAAATTTTGTAAGAGCTTTCATTGTCTGCTTATGTGCCCCATTTATTTATCCTACAGTTCTGACTTGGTGTACAGGAAGAACACTGYAAGAACAGCCCATGTTCTGAATTCTGTCACTTTACATTTCAAAAGTGCTAAACAAATAGTTACATAGACTACTTCTGTCCTAGCTYGCTCATTAGTGTCTTAATTGAAATTACGGATTGCCTCTTATCCGCTTGTTGTCCCATTATGCCATCATTTGTACATCGCAATTGGAAACCACATTTGTTTAAGCAAGTCAGCCATTTCAGCTATGTTTTTTGAAAAGGCAGTAAATGAGGCTGAATTAACTGTTTCGCTGCTAGACAAGGCTCCGCTGATAGCCAGATACAGCAGTGGTAAGATGTTGGGACTGCTGTTAGGACAGCTCTATGTAGGCCCTTACAGTTTGTGGGCACCGTTTGTCACCGTTAAAGTGCARTTAATGTATTGTTTAGTGTTGTGTTGTGCAGTTCTGCTGGCATGCATCCCAATTATTATTATTTATTTTCTTTGCCCCACCAAGATTTAAATGCTAAAATCGCCACTGGTACCACTCTGGCACAAAGTAGCAGATTCTCCATTTAAAGGCATTGAGTGAAATGTTATTAGCAGAATCTAGAAATAAGTTAGAGAAGGCAAGAAATGTCAAATAGAATGGGGTAAGTTTAGAAAGTGGGAAAGGGAAGCCGAAAGACAGTCAGACAGGAAAGTTAAAGGAATATTGGTGAATGAAAGTAAGAAGAAGAAACAGACGGAGGAAGATAAGAAAAGGAGAAACAGGGGTGATGATGATAATGACTTTCCACCCCCCTATTATACCCCTGTATCCACTGCACCAGCACCAGACCTGGTTGTCCGACAGCAACTTGCTCAGCCGTCTCYCCAGCCGCAGCTCTACCCCCAACAAGACCTGATACAACTGCGGGACCAGCAGACCCCTAGGAGGCAGCCCATGAGCAGTGGAAATCTGTTCCGTACACTGCCCACATTGACTCTGTTTAAAAAAAATCTGTGACGGGGCCAGCAGTGGCAGGCTCAGGGAGCTACTCCAAATGATGGACAGAGGGGAAGAGGAAGGGGTAGAGAAGGGGAGGGAGAGCCAGTGATGATGGACGGGCTGGACGACAACCACTACAGGGTAGGAACTTTGCTTGTTACAACGGCGGAAAGGAGGGACGTTTCGCAAGAACATGTCGAAATGAATCTACCAAACAGGGCAGCGGGGTGAGGTTGGAAAATCAGACCTCCACTGAAAACAACCCTCTACAACCCACATATGGACTGACGTGACGTGAGGTAGAGACAGTTGACACTCTTGTACAGCATTTAAAGATTTTTTAAAACCCCCACGAGGAGCCGATGGTTCGTCTCTTTGTCARTGTGGAGTCAATCGATTTTCTAGTAGAAACTGGCGCTGCAATGTCTGTCATAAATTCTAAATCTATGTCYAAACCTCCCATGTCAAATGAATCAGTCACCGCTGTGGGAGCCTCGGGAGTGAAAGAGTTGCTATGAAAGAGTTGCTCACGATGCCCCTACCTGTTAAAGTTGATAACACATGCATAAMACATCAAATTATTTMTTCTGTAAATTTGGCAGGAAGAGATCTTCTCTGTAAATTGGGGATTACATGTGATTGGTTTTAGGCATAGGACGTACAGGATATTGATGGGTCACATTATGACCCTATTGACAAATTTTCTCAACTGCTTGCAGTTACAGACTGGCTTACATTGCACCGYGAATTTCTCACCATTGACAAGAGATTTATAATATGAACAGAATTGGCTGACAGGGACCATCCCCAAGAGAGCTTACTGTCCATGTATAGTGGGCCCCAATTTTGCGCTCTGAGTGTGAAATTGACTAAAGAACAGGCTTTGTTGTATTTATTTAGTTGAGGGTGCCACATGTTTCGGTAGCTAAGACAGAAATAGAAAGAGAAGATATTGTGCCTTCTCCAGACTCTCCGTGTAATACCCCCATTCTTCCCGTCCGAAAGGCCTCAGGTGATTGGCGTTTTGTTAAAGATCTCAGACCTGTTAATAACGATGCAGTTTATGCAAGGACTGCTGTTGTGCCGAACCCCATTACGATTCTATGTGTTGTGCCGAACCCCATTACGATTCTATGTGTTGTGCGAACCCCATTACGATTCTATGTGTTGTGCCGAACCCCATTACGATTCTATGTGTTGTGCCGAACCCCATTACGATTCTATGTGTTGTGCCGACGTCAGCTAATTGATTTTCAGTTGTTGATTTGGCTAATGTTCTTTAGCATTCCGCTGGCATTTATGGTAGTGAGTTGAAGCCCACCGGCGGGTAGTGGGAGAAGATGGAACGAGATGGATTTTGGCAGACATTCTGCAAATGTTCTCATCAGTTTAAGATTTGATTTGAGTTTTCTGTCCCCAAAACTAGAATCAGTTATAAATAGAGTGGATTAAGTTCTGTAGACTTTACCCTTTGCAAAAGTTGAAAAAAAAKAGTGACTTTTCAAATAAGTTACAGTACATTATACATTACAATTTGTACTGACAATTTGTTAGTTATGCTATCCTTATGAACCATATAGCATATCATTACAGCAGTATGTACTGGTAATATATGTTAGCTAGCTACCTAACGTTAGTTGGCTACTAATACATTGAACTTGCCAGTATATTAACTATATGCTATCTAACTACCCAACGGTTATTGACTTGATTATTCACATCATTCTTAGCTTCGCTAAATGGTATAGTCATTGTGCATTCTCAATGGACATTGTTAAATCGACTGCTTCGTAAATTGGCTCTGGCTATCCGATTTCAGAGCACACGCATCTAAATGTGCCAGAGCGCAGAATAACTGATGAATTTAGGAACGCTCAACACCCGTTGAATATGACCGGTGTGTATGGGTATTCCAACACAGTATGTGAGTATGTTGATAAAATGTGTACGTATGCTTTGATGGCAGGTTTGAAACCTGTTATCAAAATGGGTATTGCGGGGGTAGTGGACCAACATTTTTCAATGGGATGAAATAGTAAAGGAGGTTTTGAGAGTGGAATCTAATTCCGCTCACTTTGCAGCCGTGTGTGTGATTAATATGGTCACAGTGAAAGCCACCCTGTTTTAGGTGTGGGGCCGTTGGTCATTGGAAAAGTGAGTGTAGGGGTAATAGAGCTCGAAATTGGCTAAATGTATTACTCAATTCCATAGTTTGGTTAGCACCAGGGATTTAAGTAAGAAGGTAATGTCATCAAAAACAATAATCTGTTTCCATTACGTGGAACTGTGTCAAGAATTGAAGTAGATCCAAGTAAATGTTTTCAGTACCAAATATTGAACTGATAAGCCAGCACCAATTTTTTGAAGGTCCTAGCAGATTTGTTCAACAATAAGTTTAATATTTTGACTAGTTTACGTCCCAGGAACAGTTTGATTACAAGAGGGGCTCTGGGATTGTTTACTTTAGAAGGTGCATATTCAACTTGACGGGACTGTTTCATCTGATGTGTCTGAAGTATATTTCTATATAGGACTGATGGAATGTCCGCTAACAAGTTTTTTTTTTTACATGTTTATCAATGATTCTGTATCTCACAATTTGAAATGTTTCCCAAGACTGTTGTCTTAGTGAAATTCTGCAGTTTTATAAAGTATAAAGGTATCCGGATTCTGCCGTAAATGGAGCTCCAAAAAAAGTAAGGCCTGGCCATTGGTTTCTTTGTTTTTGCCCTACATTTTAACACACACACCAGCACAACTCAACTGTTATGAATATTTGTTATATGGTGTTAACACCGTGCTCAATTTATTGTGTAGAGTATTTTTTTATTTGGTTGTAAACTGGGTACGCAGAATGATGGAAAAGTTTGAAATGTTTTAAAATGGTTTCTGAGGTACAGGGAAAGAAAAGGGAGAGAAAACACGTAATAGGGTTGAATGACCTTTGTTCTGACTTCCTAGTGAAGCCTGAGCACCCTAGAAATACTGGAGACATTGGGTGAGATWTAAATGGACTATGTAAACACTAATAATTAGGAAGAAGTTTATAATTTAGCAATGTCCTGTGTGGGATTTGGAACATGAGAAGGCGAGAGAGAGAGCACTGTCCCTGAATGCGGGAGACTTGTCTCTAGTCTATTTTACCATTACCATATGGGATATATTCATTTCATTTTGGAGATATCAAGAGTTGTAATTCTAATTTGATTTGTTATTCAATTTTTWWATTTTTWWATTTAACCGTCAGTGTTGTTGTTTTTAAATAGGGCTAGGCCCCTTTTTTCCCTCAATTTCCGTCTGAATGACGTGCCCAAAGTAAACTGCCTGTTGCTCAGGCCCTGAAGCCAGGATATGCATATACAGTGGGGAGAACAAGTATTTGATACACTGCCGATTTTGCAGGTTTTCCTACTTACAAAGCATGTAGAGGTCTGTAATTTTTATCATAGGTACACTTCAACTGTGAGAGACGGAATCTAAAATGACATAAGTATTTGATACATCAGAAAAGCAGAACTTAATATTTGGTACAGAAACCTTTGTTTGCAATTACAGAGATCATACGTTTCCTGTAGTTCTTGACCAGGTTTGCACACACTGCAGCAGGGATTTTGGCCAACTCCTCCATACAGACCTTCTCCAGATCCTTCAGGTTTCGGGGCTGTCGCGGGGCAATACGGACTTTCAGCTCCCTCCAAAGATCATCTATTGGGTTCAGGTCTGGAGACTGGCTAGGCCACTCCAGGAGCTTGAGATGCTTCTTATGGAGCCACTCCTTAGTTGCCCTGGCTGTGTGTTTCGGGTCGTTGTCATGCTGGAAGACCCAGCCACGGGACCTTCAGCGTCTTCGATGTGCACGGTTCTTCTGCACGAGGAAGCGAGGTGTTGTGTCAGCTGGGAGAAGAGTCTTGGTCGCATAAGAATCATTCTGAGGGAAGATGCTTTTCTGCATAAGGCCGGCATATAAATCCTCCCCTCAATACGGTGCAGTCGTCTGTCCCTTGCAGAAAAGCATCCCCAAAGAATGATGTTTCCACCTCCATGCTTCACGGTTGGGATGGTGTTCTTGGGGTTGTACTCATCCTTCTTCTTCCTCCAAACATGGCGAGTGGAGTTTAGACCAAAATCTTATTTTTTGTCTCATCAGACCACATGACCTTCTCCATTCCTTCCTCTGGATCATCCAGATGGTCATGGGCAAACTTCAGACGGGCCTGGACATGCGCTGGTTGAGCAGGGGGACCTTGCGTGCGCTGCAGGATTTTAATCCATGACGGCGTAGTGTGTTACTAATGGTTTTCTTTGAGACTGTGGTCCCAGCTCTCTTCAGTCATTGACCAGGTCCTGCCGTGTAGTTCTGGCTGATCCCTCACCTTCCTCATGATCATTGATGCCCACCAAGGTGAGATCTTGCATGGCCCCAGACGCGGGGTGATCGACCGTATGCTATGACTCGTTCTCATTGTTCTTATCTAATGTTTAAGCGGCCAACAGTGATGCGCGTTCTCACCAAGGCTGCTTGCGCTATTGTCCGTAGTGGCCACTCCAAGCCTTGTCAGGTCTACAATGTTTAGTCCCTGATCGTCCGTTAGTACACGTCTCTTGGTCTTGGCATTGTTGGAGAGTTGGAGTTGTTGATTGAGTGTGTTAAGAGTGGACAGGTGTTTTTATCAGGTAACGAGTTCTAAATCAGGTGCAGTTGATGATCGAGTAAGCAATGAGAATGGAGAGACAGGAAGGAGGGCTTCTTAAAGAAAAACTAACAGGTCTGTGAGAGCCGGAATTCTTACTGGTTGGTAGGTGATCAAATACTTATGTCATGCAAAACATGCAAATTAATTACTTAAAAATCATACAATGTGATTTTCTGGATTTTTGTTTTAGATTCCGTCTCTCACAGTTGAAGTGTACCTATGATAAAAATTACAGATCTCTACATGCTTTGTAAGTTGGAAAACCTGCAAAATCGTCAGTGTATCAAATACTTGTTCTCCCCACTGTAATTGGTACCGTTGGAAAGAAAACACTTTGAAGTTTGTAGAAATGTTAAAATAATGTAGGAGAATATAACAGAATAGATATGGTAGGAGAAAATCCAAAGACAAACCAACCGGAACACATTCTTTTTGAGTTTTGAGAGACCATCCTCTTACAATGGCAAGTATAAGGTCATACGGAAAATTAGCTCCCTGTATGCAATTCCTATGGCTTCCACGGGATGTCAGCAGTCTATGTTCAAGGTTTCAGGCTTGTAACTTCAAAAAACGAATAAGAAATAACAGTTTTAGTAGAAGGACACAGTCTTGGAAATTCGTGTTTGCGCGCGCCATTAAGACAGGACGCACCTGCTACAATCGGTTTCCTATTGAAAATACTTCTTTACGTAAGAAATATTATAGTTTGATTACATTTTAGGGTATCCGAGGAGTAAATAGAAATGTATTTTGACTTGTTGAAACAAAGTTTAGGGGTAGATTTTCGGATTCCTTTCTTTTTTTGCATGTTGAACGAGTGGATTACTCAAATCGATGGTGCCAACTAAACTGACTTTTTGGGATATAAAGAAGGATTTTATCTAACAAAACGACACTACATGTTATAGCTGGGACCCTTTGGATGACAAATCAGAGGAAGATTTTCAAAAAGTAAGTGAATATTTAATTGTTATTTGTGAACGTATGAAACCTGTGCTGGTGGAAAAATATTTTGATGTGGGGTGCCGTCCTCAAACAATCGCACGGCATGTTTTCACTGTAATAGCTACTGTAAATCGGACAGTATAGTTAGATTAACAAGAATTTAAGCTTTCAACCAATATATGACACGTATATGTACCTAAATGTTTAATGTCCATAATTTGTATGATTATTTATTTGAATTGCGCACACTCCAATTTCACCGGAAGTTGTCCCGCTAGCGGGACGCCTAGCCCTAAAAGGTTGTAATTACCGGTTGCCTGGGGCCCTTTGGTAAATATGCAAAAAAGATTTCTTCACGTCTGCCGATAAAATGAAAAAATATATGTTGGTAATGGTTGACAGTTGGCTGTCAACTGTTTAAAGTTTCTTGTGCTTTTTCTGGAGTTTCTTAACATTCTCTGAACATTTGAGAACATTCATTTAAATTGAACCTCTCTGGTACAAGTGGGACGGTAACGTCCCACCTCTACAACAGCCAGTGAATTTGCAGGGCGCCAAATTCAAAACAACAGAAATCCCATAAAAAATTCCCAAACATACAAGTATATACACCATTTCAAAGATAAACTTCTGAAATCCAACCACAGTGTCCGATTTCAAAAAGGCATTCAGATGGCACTCATAGGACTTCATGTACACAATACATGTATGTTTTGTTCGATAAAGTTCATATT
>NW_019944271.1:0-18237 GCF_002910315.2 Salvelinus sp. IW2-2015 | reverse complement strand
AAACAACAGAAATCCCATAATTAAAATTCCTCAAACATACAAGTATTATACACCATTTCAAAGATAAACTTCTTGTAAATCCAACCACAGTGTCCGATTTCAAAAAGGCTATCAGATGGCACTCATAGGACTTCATGTTACACAATACATGTATGTTTTGTTCGATAAAGTTCAAATTTATATCCAAAAATCTCAGTTTACATTGGCCGTTATGTCAGAAATGCATTGTCTCAAACAAACATCTGGTGAAAGTGCAGAGAGCCACATCAAATACAAATACTCATCATAAAATGTATCTATGATACAAGTGTTTAACATACAATTAAAGAAAACTTCTCCTTAATGCAACCGCTGTGTCAGATTCAAAAAGGCTTTACGGCGAAAGCACACTTTGCGATTATGTAGGTCAGCGCCTAGCCACAGAAAAACCATACAGCCATTTTCTACCAAGGCGAGGTGTCACAAAGTCAGAAATATAAATAAAATTAATCACTTACTTGATGATCTTCATCTGATGGCACTCCCAGGTCTCCATGTTAGACAACAAATGTTTGGTTTGTTCGATAAAGTCCATAATTTATGTCCAAATACCTCCTTTTTGTTCGCACGTTTAGTCCAGTAATCCAAAATGCACAAGGCGCGAGCACAAAGTCTAGACGAAAAGTCAAAAAAGTTCTATTACAGTTTGTAGAAACATGTCAAACGATGTATAGAATCAATCTTTAGGATGTTTTTATCATAAATCTTCAATAATATTCCAACCGGACAATTCCTTTGTCTTTAGAAATGAAAAGGAACGGAGCTCGTGCTCACAGCCATGCGCGTGACTAAACTAAAGGCTTTCAACCAGACCACTCGTTCAAACAGCTCTTATTCGCTCCCCTTTCATAGTAGAAGCCTGAAACAACGTTCTAAAGACTGTTGACATCTAGTGTAAGCCTTAGGAAGTGCAATCTGACCCCATAGACACAGTATATTGGATAGGCAATCACTTGAAAAACWACAAACCTCTACAAACCTGATTTTTCTCAGGTTTTTGCCTGCCATAAGAGTTCTGTTATACTCACAGACATCATTCAAACAGTTTTAGAAACTTCAGAGTGTTTTCTATCTACTAATAATATGCATATCCTAGCCTCTGTGCCTGAGTAGCAGGCAGTTTACTCTGGGCACGCTTTTCATCCGGACGTGAAAATACTGCCCCCTACACCAGTGAGGTTAACCATGAAGTAACCTGTAGGAAACGTTATGCTGAAGTATTGAAATTCCCACTGAAGAATGTTATTTCTTAACGGTCTCTGAACTATTATATTTGAGAACATTCCCAATGTAACCATGTTTGAACTTTTAGAAAACGTTCTGTTAAAGTAATGAAATACCAAGACAATAACTTGTTTGTCAAGTTCCTTAAATGTGCTGAGAAAGTTCCAAACCCAAGCAACTATCCCGCACCATTCCCAGAAAGTTGTAGGAAGGTTGTATGCAAAATAACCATAGGATATGCATGCTCTCTGCGCTAGCTGGGTATTTTGCAATAATACTGTGTGGTGTGTTTCCATTACCAGTGCCCAGTTCAGGTCTACATTAACTCTGCCCTACCTAAAATAACATGCTTGTTACATTAATTCATAGCCTTTGTAATGAATATATACAAAGGGAGACATTTCTACAGACTATTTTAACTGGGATACCTTCTTTACAGGTTTGAGAAGAGCTGCTAACATGGGCGATAGATGGGAGACTGTGGACTAGACAGACCCAAAAACTTGGAGGTCACATCTGAGCTCAGAGTTTGGTACATGCTGTAGAATGGACTTATGTTCAGTAGACCAAGACCCCCAAATTATTTTAAACGGAAACCATTTACTGCAAATGGAAAACGTTTTGCACCGAAAACGAGAGTTTCTATTGGACAAATTCAGGTAAGTTGGTCCCCTTTTCAGTCTGTTTGCTTTTGTTGCCTTCCATTTGGTTCRTAGTAAATACACCCCCAGCGCAATAGAGACAAACCATTTCAAATAGAGTAGGTAGGACCCACACACACCATCCCTGGTGCCCTCTTTTCACTCACACTGAACCACTGTAGTCAACTACTAGATTTTGAGCGGCCTGCCAAGTTACAATGTTACAGGCATTGGTTACATGTTATTATAATGTAACAGGTTAGGTTACACAAGCTATCACAATGGAAACATCCACAGGTCGTGGTAAACACATGGGCCCACTGTACATACTGTCTACTGAGATGTAAGTCATCCCACCAGACAGAGCTTGTGTTACTCTAACTGTATCATGATGTCAACATGATGAAGGAAACTTCCCAGACTCCTACAAGATCGAAGCATGCTATTTGACCCGTGAGGAGTGGCATTATGTGCCTGCGTTCGAAATGGCACCCTATTCCCAATATAGTGCACTACTTTTGACCAGATCCCTATAGTCAGTAAGCCCTATGGGCTATGCTCAAAAGTAGTGCATCATTTAGGGAATAGGGTGCCATTTGGAACACAGACATGTGAGTTGCAGGTGGAGCAGCAACCATGGACACAAGTGGCAGGTGCTCCTGTCCCCACAGAAAGTATGTAAACCATTTCCTTAACATTCACTCCATTTGATTCAATGCATGGACATTTTCCTTTGGAAAGTATATTATTATAGAGTCAACATCTTAATGAATTGTGTATTTAAATATCCAYATTCCAGACAGATGGAGAGAAATGCAATTGTGTGTTTATAAGCCTATTAGGTAAATAAACAATATTCAATGTGTATGTACTGTATAATGAATAAATCAAGTCAGGTCTTGGCAAATGTAAGGAAGATAGATAGATATCTGTCTTATTCGAGAGGTGTTGTGCTTGACAATTATTCTCTCTCTAATGAATTGCAGCCAAGTTTCTGTGAAGTGAAATGTCTGCCAAGTTGGTCCGAAAAGTCGACAGGCCAGACAATTAATTTTACCCTCCATGCACCAGTATATTCTGCCTCAGGACTAAAACGACTATTAAAACCAGTGATGATATACAGTAAAGGTATATCAGCCAATCTTAGTCTTTCGATCTGTTTTCTCTCTCTGTCTCTTTCTCTCTCCCTCTTTCATATTCTCTCTCTATAACAAATTATAACACATCAATTTGATATATTTCCTTTCAATTCTAGTTTCAGGCCCATCACAGGCACTTCTAAGGGTTCGGTTGATTCGCTGGTGCTGTCCGGACCTGTAAGTCACACGAGTCTGGTCATTACCCCAGATGAAGTTATTAGATGACTGAGACTCTGAGGTCATCCAACCTCCACCTTCTCTACTAAGCAGCCAAGACACAGTACGGGAGGCTTGGAAAAGAAAGATTAATCTACTAGGCCTAGTTGATGAAAAAGAGTTGAATTTGATATGTCATGTGTTACATTGAATTGAGAGGATCAAGTAATAGGCCATAGGCTTAATTTGAAGACCATAGATTATAAATGTCGCTGGTAGGACTTAATTTCTATGTATGCACTGGTAACATTCAGATAACAGATAAGCAAATTCCAAATWAAAAAATGCCATGCCCCTTGGTTGATTATGACATCATAAACACTTAGCCTCCGTTACCTGATTAGTTTCCATGACAATAACCTGTATCAATCACCTTCTGTGTGTCACAAACAAAAGAGCTTTCTGCAAACCTATCTGGCCCTAGATAAACTCCATGAATACCTGATAAGATGCTGCTGCACAGTCGGTTGAACACTGTAGCCTTGATTCTAGATACCCCAGGGTATTACCTAACCACTGGCTAATTCAACTTCTTTTGATACTTGACCTCTGTGACAGGCTGAAAGGAGTTCCACCATCTGTGCTGCCTGTCTGCTAGTTTGTAACCTGCTTAGAATATAGAACCATGTCTGCAATCCCAGGTAGAGCGACATCTCGCTCTCACCCCTCACCTATCAAAACCGTGGTGGTCTACAGGAACGGTGATGCGTTTTTCCCCGGAAGGAGGTTTGTGATCAATCCGCGCCAAGTGTCATCTTTCGATAGCTTTCTGAACACCGTTACTGGAGGAGTAGAGGCACCATTCGGAGCTGTGCGGAATGTTTACACACCTAGGGAGGGACACCGGATTCAGAGTTTGGAGACTTTGCAGCATGGAGAGATATATGTTGCTGGTGGGACAGAGCGCTTCAAAAAAATTAAGTAAGCATTTTTTATGCCATATATTCCACACGGTTAAACATATTTTCCTTTCTCTATACAATAGCCTAATGTTAATAAATGATCACGTTTGTTATAGTCAAATTAAGAAAAAAAAGCCTATAGATTTAGACCAATATCGTGTGAAAGTAAAGATGTCACTTGACTCACATCGTTTTGGTGCCCTTTAGTTACTTTCACATCACTTTGAAGAAGCCCCAAAGAAAGAAGAGTGAGGTGGTAAGTAAAKTGTCATTCAGGTGCTACGTATTCTCTACCTCTCAAAAACTATAGAGCCCCACATTGAAGGTGTCATTAATACCCAGAAAACCTTGCGGTCAAACAGGGAAATGGTTTCAGTAGTTTTTCCACCATTCATTTTTCCCATAGGGAATTTTAGAAACCCTTAACATAAGGGCTGTGTTTAATTTAGTCTTACCCTGGCGTGACGTTTTGATAACCATGTAAATCTCTCTTGGACAAGGTGAGTTTTATCAGTACATTCAGCTCTATTTACTGTCYGATTCCAAAATGCTAATTAGCATCAAAATCATCAAAATGCTAATTAGCATGAAAAAAAATCGACATCATGCAAACTACAAATCCCTGCAAGTTCCTGCATATCATCTCTAGCTGACACCTTTGCTAACATGTATTGTGTCATTTTAAAACTTGCACAATTTATTCATTACTACATTTAGCTAACATTAGATAGTTATCCAGAAATTTGTACCTTTGCCTCGATTCGGCAGTTTCGCCTAGATCATCATTTGTACTTCTTTATGATAGCCACATTAGCAGCTAATTAGCATTTCATTTTGKGGGGTAAATACAGGTGAATATATTGATAAAAGTCACCTTGTCCTAGAGAGATTTACACAGTTATCAAAACGTCATGCCAGGGTAAGCCTACATGAAACAGTCCTAAAAATCCCCTATGGGAAAAATGAATGGTGGAATAATTATTGGAACCATTTCTCTGTTTGACCACTAGGTTTTATCAGTATTGTGACTCAAACTATGGTACTCTATTGGCGGCATTGTAACCTGGTCTCAGATTATTTTGTATTATTCTGTACATAAATGCGGGACACTCTATTTAGTATCGTATGTTACGGTTAGTATGGTATGTATTAATTTGTGGATGTCATCATTCATTTTGTATGATATGTTACGAATTACAATTAGTATAATAAGTACAATAGAAGGCTTGCWGTTGATGTACGATGCCTCCTGGTGGCCATGTTGGAAGACCACCGCATTAATTCTGCCGACAACAACAGCCAAGTGGCTACTCCAAACTGCATGATAACAGTACCTAAAACTAGTTGAGTATTTGGCTATTCTAATAAGGCAGGAAACACAATGGGAAACATGTGAACCGTTTCAGGAAACTAGGCATATGTCGCAAGTCACGACTTAACAGGAGAGCCATCTTAAACTTTTTAATTTTTAAAAATCAAAATGCGTTTTTTGGCAGAAATGCCAAATGCCACATGAACTTTCARGTGCCTTAATAACAAACTTGTATGTCATCTGTAAATGCGAATCAAATTGTTAAATTACAAGCCTTTTTGGTTAAGCCACAGAAAAAGRGAGCAACCTTCCMACTATCCATGATTGGCTGMGATAATGAGTGGGCTGGACATGCCGAGAGAGGAGTTCGCATTGGTCTGCCATATAGAAGGCTTCTGTCTATTTGAGCTGGTCAGTCTGTGCTGGTAATCCTGTCTAACGCGACAGTTTAAATAAACTGTAATATCTTATGCTTCATGGAGTCGTGGCTGAACGACAACATTATCAACATACAGCTGGCTGGTTATACGCTGTACTGGCAGGATATAACAGCGGCGTCTGGTAAGACAAGGGGCGGCGGACTATGCATTTTTGTAAATAACAGCTGGTGCACGATAACTAAGGAAGTCTTGAGGTTTTGCTTCCCTGAGGTAGAGTATCTCATGATAAGCTGTAGACCACACTATCTACCAAGAGAGTTTTCATCTGTATTTTTCTACATACCACCACAGACTGAAGCTGGCAGTAAGACCGCACTCAATGAGCTGTATTCCGCCATAAGAAAACAGAAAAACGCTCGTCTAGAGGTGGCCGGGTACTTTATTGCAGGGAAACTTAAATCTGTTTTACCAAATTTCTTTCAGCATGTTAAATGTGCAACCAGGGGGAAAAACACTCTGGACCACCTTTACTCCACACACAGAGAYGCATACAAAGCTCTCCCCCGCCCTCCATTTGGCAAATCTGACCATAATTCTATCCTCCTGATTCCCGCTTACAAGCAAAAATTAAAGCAGGAAGCACCAGTGACAAGAAAAAAAGTGGTCAGATGAAGCAGATGCTACGCTACAGGACTGTTTTGCTAGCACAGACTGGAATATGTTTTCGGGATTCCTCCGATGGCACTGAGGAGTACACCACATCAGTCATTGGCTTCATCAATAAGTGCATCAATGACGTCKTCCCTACAGTGACCGTACGTACATACCCCAACTAGAAGCCATGGATTACAGGCAACATTCGCACTGAGTTAAAGGTTAGAGCTGCCGCTTTCAATGAGCAGGACTCTAACCCAGAAGCTTATAAGAAATCCCGCTTGCAAGTAATTGTAATTGCAAAGTAGCTAAAAAGCAGTTGAAAAAAAGCTGATTTGAACATGCAACCTTTGGGTTGTTAGACACCTATCCATCCATCCACCTTGACCAACCACCCTCCTTTATTTTTGTCTTAAGTAATCTGTTTTATTGAACCATGCCAAACGTAACATATCATACAAATCTTAGTGTCCCATGACGGCATCATTTGAATTACAATCCCGACACTGTGTTTTAACATTTAGAAATGTCAATAATCATCGCTAGCGATATGGTTTTCGAAATATATGGCCCCTCATCTTTCATCAGAGAGAAAGAATGCTTCAAATAAAAAATACACTGTTTCCGTATCAGTTTTGCACAGATCCGTTACAATAGGTGCCCCCAGCCGATGAAACTACACTGCCTTTACACTTACCGAGTTACGATTACACACAGGTTTCCAGAGCATGCTAGATAGCTAATTAGCATAGGTGGTCACCTCTTGTCGTCCATCTGTTTTCCGTAAACAAGCGCTGTAAAATGGAGATATGGCCATGTGGGAACGCTAATCCTAACCCTATCAAGGTGTGCATCAATTGAACCTGTTTTTCTGATATCCTTATGCTTCCAAAACCATACCGCAAGCGATGCATGTTAATGTTCAGACCGAGCATCGGGGATCTTAACCAAACTCCTCCCTACAGAAGATGCCTTTGTCCAATGACTCTTATGTGTAATGGAACTGAGAATCGTGATCAAGGGCTATGTATTCTTTGGATATGTCCATTACTGGAAAAGAGCAGAGTATACATTCCAGCAATGAAATTATGCTGTGCAACATTGCTACAAGAAGCTAAAATATACTGTTGGTTTCCAGTGAYAGTGTGTAGCTAACCTTGCAGTTATGAATTTCACATTTGTACATCAGATAATTGAAATAATATTTAATACTATGAAATACTGTGAGATGGAGCGAGGGACAGAAGACAGAATGAATGGGGTTGTAGTTATCTCTTTTTTTAATCCCTCCTTTCAGATAAAACCAGTGGTCCATAGCAGAATAATCGTGCCTGCACGGTGGAGGAAGTTTCTCCATGAGTCATGCACTATCAAGTCAGTACCGATTTCCCCAGTCGTCCCTTTACTAATGGGACTCTCCACGGGCTGCGTCCCAAACGGCACCCTATTCCCTATATAGCTAGTTCACTACCTTTGACCAGGGCCCATGGGGCTCTGGTCAAAGACACTGCACTATATAGGGAATAGGGCGTCGTTTGGGACATGGAACACACACAGCACTCCATTACTAACAGATTCCACCCCTGAGTCAAGCTAATAGAAGACTGCACACATGCCTCATTGAACTGATTCAATTGAGATTGGATTGGAATTGCAAAGCCATTTGTATTTAACTCATGGTGTTCATCTAGTCGTGGWACAATCAGCAACGCTTGCACATCATTTAACTTTGAGAAGAAAACCGAATGTCCTTGTAGGATGATATTGTTCTTTATGTTAATAATGGCATGGTAATGAGGAAAATGACAGATAGTATGCTAGAGCCTCAAGCCCTCAACAGTTGGGTAGCTATAGTGGAAATGAAGATTACTGTACATGTAGACAACCTTGTTGATGGATGGAGACACTGAATGTTGTGTTGTTGTGTTGTTTTGTTGTAGTGTTTTTACCAATGGAGATGTCTTGGTTCCTCCAGCTCGGATACTTATACCAAAGTATACTCTAAGGAGCTGGGAGAGAGTACTGGCCATGGTGACGGAGAAAGTGCACCTTCGCACTGGTGCTGTGCATAGGTAGGTCTACCCAGTAGACTGTATCTCTCAATGATTATCCACAGGCGTTTTGTTTGGCTTTTTTTTAACAATATTTGTATGTCCCAAATGGCAACCTATTCCCCATAGAGTGCACTACTTTTGACCAGAGGTCCTGGTCAAAAGTATTACACTATATAAGGAATAGGGTGCCATTTGGATGCATGACACTAACTGTAGTAACACCGCCGCCACCGATGGTTAAACTATATACTGTAGTCTACTTACCAACCATGTCTTTTCTGTGTATTCTCTCGTCAGATTGTACACGTTAGATGGGACCCCATTATCCGGCTCAGTGGAGCTAGAGAACAGCCACTACTACGTAGCGACAGGAGTGGAGAGGTTCAGGCTCCTACCGTACTTCCACTGGGTACCCAGGAAAGGACTCATCCAAGACATCGGCCTAGGGTAAGTAATACATACCCTATGGCGCTTGGTCAAAAGAAGAGGACTAAATATAGGTTGCCATTTTGTTTACAGGCAATGTTTTGCTGTGTGTCACAACACAAAAAGGGTAAATATTGAATCCATCTGAAATATGTTTTTTTCCCCCAGTGTCCACAGTGACTTTCTACCTCCAGTGATGAGGAAGGGAAAGCAGCACACAAGAGAACTGGTAAGTTCTCTGTAAGTGATAACGTTAAGAAATGTATATTTGTAATTCTTTTAAACTAAGCATTGCTGAGGCAATAACAGTAGTTTGTGTTGAATTATTGATCAAGTAATTTATAAAACTAGAGAGGTAGCTTGCTGAAAGTATTATTGCTGGATGTTGATATTTTGTTCAGGGAAATGTTCAGCTTCAGAATGTTATAGTAATAGTCTGAGTGAAAAGATGCTCATCAGAATTGGAGAGGATACTATATGATTATAAGTGGGTTGATGTAATCCTGCCTATAATAAAGTGATCACATCATCATATGTATGTTTCCCTTTTCACCAACCACTAGTAGTTTGACTATGTCCACTCTGAATATGGCCTATTATTTTATTTTATTTAACTAGGCAAGTCAGTTAAGAACAAATTCTTATTTACAATGACGGGGAACAGTGGGTTAACTGCCTTATTCAGGGGCAGAACCACAGATTTTTACCTTAACAAATTCTTATTTACAATGACGGGGAACAGTGGGTTAACTGCCTTATTCAGGGGCAGAACCACAGATTTTTACCTTGTCAGCTCGGGGATTCCACCTAGCAACCTTTCAGTTACTGGCCCAACGCTCTAACCACTAGGCTACCTGCCACCACCAAAATACAGACCATCAATACAGACTGTCATACAGACGTCAATTGAGTACTGCTTAAATACAGACCATTAATACAGAACGTCATAGAGTACCGTTAATACAGACCGCCATACAGACCAACATACAGACCGTCAATAGACAGTACCGTCAATAGAGTACCGTCAATAGAGTACTGTTATTACAGACGTCATAGGAGTACGCAATTAGAGTACCGTCAATAGAGTACGTCAATAGAGTACCGTCAATAGAGTACCGTCAAAGCAGTACTGTTATTGCAGACCGACAATAGAGTACCGTCAATAGAGTACCGTCAATAGAGTACCGTCAATAGAGTACCGTC
Organism: Salvelinus sp. IW2-2015; assembly: GCF_002910315.2. NCBI lineage: Eukaryota > Metazoa > Chordata > Actinopteri > Salmoniformes > Salmonidae > Salvelinus > Salvelinus sp. IW2-2015. Next base: position 8,047 of record NW_019944271.1, on the reverse strand, counting down.
AATAGAAATACGATCTGTTATTACAGACCGTCAATAGAGTACCGACAATAGAGTACCGTCAATAGAGTACTGTTAATAGAGTACCGCAATAGAGTACTGTTATTACAGACCGTCAATAGAGTACCGTCAATAGAGTACCGTCAATAGAGATGTATTACACGTTCAATGAGTACCGTCAATAGAGTACCGTCAATAGAGTACTGTATACAAGACGTCAATAGTACACGATATACTGTTATTACAGACGTCAATAGAGTACCGCAATAGAGACTCATTACCGTCAATAGAGTACTGTTATATATACAGGACCGTCAATAGAGTACGTCAATTAGAAGTACCGTCAATAGAGTACTGTTTTACAGACCGTCAATAGAGTACCGCCATAGAGTACCGTCAATAGAGTACCGTCAATAGAGTACGTCAATAGAGAGTAGCCGTCAATAGAGTACCGTCAATAGATTACTGTTAATAGAGTTACCGTCAATAGAGTACTGTTATTAACAGACCGTCAATAGAGTACCGTCAATAGAGTACGTCAATAGAGTACGTCAATAGAGTACTGTTATTACAGACTCGTCAATAGAGTACCGTCAATAGAGTACCGTCAATAGAGTACTGTAATAGAGTACCGCCAATAGAGTACTGTTATTACAGACGTCAATAGAGCACCAATAGAGTACTGTATTACAGACTGTCAATAGAGTACCTGCGAATAGAGTGCTGTTAATACAGACTGTCAATAGAGTACTGTCAATAGAGTACCGTCAATAGAGAAGTACCGTCAATAGAGTACTGTTAATAGGGTACATCAATAGAGTACCGTCAATAGAAGTACCGTCAATAGAGTACCGCCAATAGAGTATGTTATTACAGACCGTCAATAGAGTACCGTCAATAGAGTACCAGCCAATAGAGTACTGTTATACAGACCGTCAATTAGAGACCATCAATAGAGTACCGCAATATAGTACCGTCAATAGAGTCAGCCAATAGATCGCCAATAGATCACGCCAATAGAGTACCGTCAATAGAGTACCGCGAATGATACCGCGAATAGAGTACCGCGAATAGAGTACCGTCAATAGAGTACTATTACAGGACCGTCAATAGAGGTACTGTCAATAGAGTACGTCAATAGAGTACTGTTAATACAGACCGTCAATGGAGTACGTTAATACAGACTGTCACTAGAGTACTGTTATTACAGACCGTCAATAGAGTTACCTACCAATAGAGTACTGTATATAAGTACCGTCAATAGATACCGGTCAATTAGAGTGCTGTTAATGCATACGTCAATAGAGTACTGTCAATAGAGTACCGTATCATATAGAGTACCGTCAATAGAGTACTGTTAATAGGTACCGTCAATAGAGTACCGTCAATAGAGTACCGTCAATAGAGTACTGTTAAATAGAGAGTACCGTCAATAAGTACCGTCAATAGAGTAGCTGTTTAATAGCGACCGTCAATAGAGTACGTCAATAAGTACCGTCAATAGAGTACCGTCAATAGAGTAACTGTTATAAGCCGTCATAGAGTACCATCAATAGATTACCGCCCAATAGAGTACCGCCAATAGAGTAGCTAGTTATTACAGACCGTCAATAGTAGATAGAGTACTGTCAATAGGAGTTACCGTTCAATAGGAGTGTCTTGTCAATAGAGTAACAGTCAATAGAGTCCAGCCAATAGAGTCACGCCAATAGAGTCACGCGCATAGATACCGCAATAGAGTACCGTCAATAGAGTTACCGCGAATAGAGTACCGCGAATAGAGTACGTCAATAGTAGTACCGTCAATAGAGTACCGTTATTACAGACGTAATAGAGTAACTGTCAATAGAGTACTGTCAAAAGAGTACTGTCAATAGATACTGTTAATACAGACCGTCAATGAGTACTGTTAATACAGACTGTCAAAAAGAGTACCGTCAATAGAGTACTGTTAATACAGTACCGTCACTAGTTACTGTATTACAGACCGTCAATAGAGTACCGTTCAATAGAAGTACTGTTAATAGAGTACCGCCAATAGAGTTACTGTTATTACAGGGACCGTCAATAGAGTACCGATCAATGAGAGTACCGTCAATTAGAGTACGTCAATATAGAGTACCACATAGAGTACTTGTTATTACAGACCGTCAATAGAGTACGCGAATAGAGTGCTGTTAATGCAGACTGTCAATAGAGTACTGTCAATAGAGTACTGTATCAGAGTTAGAGTACTGTTCAATAGAGGTACCGTCAATAAGAGTACCGCCAATAGATGTAATAGAGTACCTGTCAATAGAAGTACTGTTTATTACAGACCGTCAATAGAGTACCGTCAATAGAGTACCGTCAATTAGAGTACCGTTAATTACAGACCGTCAATAGAAGTTACGTCAATAGAGTACTGTCAATTTTAGAGTTACCTGTCAATAGACTGATACAGACCATGCTATGGTAGTACTGTTATACAGACTGTCAAAAAGATTACCTCATCATAGAGTACTGTCAATAGACTACTGTACTCTCTCATACGAGGTGCCGTCAATAGAGTATACTGCTGTATAGCGAGAGCGCGTCAATAGAGTACCGTCAATAGTCATACCCAAGAGATATACACTGTCAATAGAGTACGTCCATAGAGTTACTGTTATCAAGAAGTACCGTCAATAGAGTACCGTCATAGAGTGCTGTAATAGGTTACCGTCAATAGAGTACCGTCAATTAGAGTACCTGCAATAGAGTACCGCCAATAGAGTACTGTTATTACAGACCGTCAATAGAGTACCAGTCAATAGAGTACCTGCCAATAGAGTACCAGCCAATAGAGAGTGCTTGTATCAATACAGTACCGTCAATAGAGACTGTCAATAGAGTACCGTCAATAGAGTCTTGTCAATAGAGACCGTCAATAGAGTCCAGCCAATAGAGTCACGCCAATAGAGTTACGCCAATTAGAGTTACCGTCAATAGAGTACCGTCAATAGAGTTACCGTCAATAGAGTACCGCGAATGTACTGTGATCAATAGAGTACCGTCAATAGAGTACCGTTATTACAGACCTCAATAGAGTACGCAATAGAACTGTTAATACAGACTGTCAAATAGAGTTACATCAATTACAGAGTACTGTCAATAGAGTACCGTCAATAGAGTACTGTTAATACAGTACCGGTCATAGAGTACCTGTTAGATCGTTAAGTACCGTCATAGAGTACCGTCAATAGAGTACTGTTATTACAGACCGTCATAGAGTACCGTCAATAGAGTTACCGTCAATAGAGTACTGTTATTACAGGACCGTCAATAGAGTACCGTCAATAGAGTACCGTCAATAGAGTCCGTCAATAGAGGTACTGTTATTACAGACCGTCAAATAGAGTACTTGTTATTACAGCGAGACCGTCAATAGAGTACCGTCAAGAGAGTACCGTCAATAGAGTACGTCAATAGAGTACGTCAATAGAGTACTGTTATTACAGACCGTCAATAGATACCGTCAATAGAGTACCGTCAATAGAGTACTGTCAATAGATACGCCAATAGAGTACTGTTATTACAGACCGTCAATAGAGTACCGTCAATGAGTACCGTCAATAGAGTAGTGTCAATAGATACCACCAATAGAGTACTGGTTAATACAGGACCGGTCAATAGAGTACCGCAATAGAGTGCTGTTAATGACAGACTGTCAATAGAGTACTGTTCAATAGAAGTACCGTCAATAGAGTACCGTCAATAGAGTACTGTTAATAGGGTACCGTCAATAGGAAATTACGTCAATAGAGTACCGCCAATATATACTGTTATTACAGACCGTCAATAGAGTACCATCATAGATACCACCAAATAGAGTACGCCAATAGAGTACTGTTATTACAGACCGTCAATAGAGTACTGTCAATAGAGTACCGTCCAATTAGAGTCTTAGTCCAATAGAGTACCGTTCAATAGAGTACCGTAGCAATAGAGTTACCGCCGAATAGCAGTACGCAATAGAGTACCGTCAATAGAGTACCGTCAATAGGTACCGTTATTACAGACCGTCAATAGAGTACTGTCAATAGAGTACTGTCAATAGAGTACTGTCAATAGAGTACTGTTAATACAGACCATCAATGGAGTACTGTTAATACAGACTGTCAAAAGATTACCATCATAGAGTACGTCAAAGAGTACCGTCAATAGAGTCCGTCAATAGAGTACTGTTATACAGACCGTCAATAGAAGTACCGCATAGATACCGTCAATAGAGTACCGTCATAGTAGTAGACCGTCAATAGATACCTCAATAGATTACTGTTAATAGAGACCGCCAATAGAGTACTGTTATTACAGACCTCAATAGAGTACCGGTCCAATAGAGTACACGTATGTCAATAGAGTACCGTTATTACAGACCTGACCGTCAATAGAGTACGTTAGTTAAAGACTGTCAATAGAGTACCGTTCAATAGAGTACCTGTCAATAGGTACTTGTCAATAGAGTACTAGTTTTACAGACCGTCAAAAGTACCGTCAATAGAGTACCGTCAATAGCAGTTAATGTCAATAGAGTTTTACCACCAATAGAGTATGTTATACAGACCGTCAATAGAGTACCGTCGAATAGAGTTGCTGTTAATGCAGACGTCCAATAGAGTACTGTCAATAAGAGTTACCGTCAATAGAGTACCGTCAATAGAGTACTGTCAATAGAGGTACCTCAATAGATGTTACCGTCAATAGAGTACCGCAACTATAGTACTTTATTACAGACCGTCAATAGAGTACCATCATAGGTACACCAATAGAGTACGCCAATAGAGTGCTGTTATTACAGAGACCGTCAATAGAGTACTGTCAATAGAGTACCTCGAATAGAGGTGTCGTCATGTCACAATAGGAGATAGTCACGCAATCAGAGTCAGAAGCTACGCGTCAATAGAGTACCGTCGAATAGAGACCGAGTACGGGAAGAGTACCGTCAATAGGTTACCGTCAATAGAAGTTACCGTTATTACAGACCGTCAATAGAAGTACTGCATAGAAGTACTGTCAATAGAAGTTACTGTCAATAAGTACTGTTAATACAGACCATTCAATGGAGTTACTGTTAATACAGACTGTGACAAAGAAGCTACCATCAATAGAAGTACTGCTCAATAGATATCCGGTCATAGAGTGCCGTCAATAAGAGTTACGTGTTATTACAGGACCGGTCAATAGAGTACGTCATAGAGTCGTCAAAAAGTACGTCATAGATACGTCAAGATACGTCAATAAAGTACTGTTATTACAGGACCATTCAAATAGAATACCATCAATAGATTACTTGTAATAGGATACCGCCAACTAGAGTATGTTATACAGACCATCATAGAGTACCGTCAATAGATACTGTCAATAGAGTACCGTTATACAGACCGTCAATAGAGTACAGTTATTACAACTGTCAATAGCCAGTACCGTCAAATAGTCAAGAGTACGTTCAATAAGAGTACTGTTAATACAGGACCGTCAATTGGAGTTATGTTAAACCGTCAATACAGTTACTGTTAATGCAACTGTCAAAAGAGTACCATCAATAGAAGTAACTGTCAAGAGTACCGACAATAGAGATACTGTTATTACAGACCGTCAATTAGGTACTGTTAATACAAAGCCCGTCACTAGAGTACGTTTCGACCGTCATGAGTACTCAAGTATGTATACAGACGTCAAATAGTAGTACCGTTCAATAAGATTACTGTTATTACAGACCGTCAATAGAGTTACCGTTCTCAATAGAGTACTGTATATACAGACCGCAATGAACGAACCGTCTTTTAGAGTTCTTGAATACAGTTACCTGCTCAATACCAGACCGATAAACTAACGTCTAGTAGATTAATACAGCATTACCGCTCAAATACGAGTACCAGTCAATAAGACCGTCAATAGAGTACCGTCAATAGAGTCCGTCATAGGAGTACTTTATTACAGACCGTCAATAGAGTACCGTCAATAGAGTACCGTCAATAGAGTTACGTAATCAGATAGAGTACCGTCAATAATTACCTGTATATTAAGACGTCATTACAGACCGTCAATAGAGTACCAGTCAATAAGTACGTATTACAGAGTAATAGAAATACCTCAATATTACTGCTATAGAGTACCGTCACATAGATACCGTCATATTACAGTACCGTCAATGAGTACCGCAATAGACAGTACCTGCTCAATAGAACTAAGTTATTAACCTCAATAGAGTACGCATATCAGACTGTCAAAATTTAACCGTCAATAGAGTACGTCAATAGAGTACCTGTCAAATAGTAGTACCGTTTAATAAGAACCGCCAATGAGTACTGTATTAAACCGTCCAATGACAGTACTGTTAATGCAGGGACCTGTTCAATAAGAGTACCGTCAATAGAGTACTGTCAATGAGTACTGTATTACAACGCATACTAGTACCATAAGAGAGATTACCGTCTTGATATATACTAGTAGTTCGACGTCAAGTAACCATGACGCAATATACCATAGAGTCCCATAAATTACTCAATTGTCCGTCTAGTACTGTTAATACAGTACCGCGCACTATGATAACTGTTTATTGACAACCGTCAGAGTACCGTATAGAAAGTTACCAGTCAATAGAGTACTGTTATTTACAGACCCGTCAATAGAGTACCGTCAAAGATACCTATAGAGTACTTATAGGACCGCCAATGAGAAATGTTTGCACCGTCAATAGAGTACCACGCAATAGAGTACTGTTATTACAGACCGTCAAGATCGTTAGGATTGTTACAGCGTCAAATAGAGTACCGTTCAATAGAGTACCGGTCAATAGATATCCGTCAATAGAAGTACTGTTATGTGTCTAAGACCTCAATAGAGTACCGTCATAGAGTAGCCATAGTACTGTTTTCAGACCGTCAATAGAGTACCGTCAAGTAGAGTACCGCCAATTAGAGTACTGTTTTGGCGCATAGAGTAACAAGAGACCCATAGAGTCCTCAATAGAGTAGCATGAGTCCCAAGTACAATAGAGTCAGCCATGGTCAATAGAGTACCAATGTTAGTCTACCATAGACACGTCCAATAGAGTCACGTACTGAGTCCGCGATAATAGCGAGGACCGCGAAGGTCGTTCAAAGAGTACCTTATATGACGCAATAGAGTACTGTCAATAGAGTACTGTCAATAGAGTACTGTAATACAGACGTCAATGGAGTACTGTTAAATAGCCATCAGATGTCTAATAGCAGTACTGTCAATTAAGGACCGATCAAAGAGTAGTCAACGTTAAAGAAACCTCAATAGATACATGTCAATCACGCCTAGAGTACTGTTATTAATCAAGAGTACCGTCATAAGTCGTAAGAGTACCGTAATAGGATTATAATACTTGTTATTACAGACAATAGACATAACAATAGAGTACCGTCAATGAGACGTAAATACATAGAGTACTTTATTAACAGACCGTCAATAGAAGTACCGCGATTAGAGAGTGTATGCACGTCAATAGAGTACTGGTTAATAGAATACGCAGAACTTCAAAGAATACGTACATAGAAGGTCGTCATAGGGACCGGCAATAGTCAGTACCTCCAATAGAGTACCGTTCAATTCAGTTACCGTCCAATAGCCACAGTTACCGTCAATAGAGTTGAGCTGTTATCAGGTACCTGGTCATAGTAGTACCGTCAATAGAGTAGTACCGTCAATTAGAGTACACTGCTCAATAGAGTACCCCAATAGAGTACTTTATTACAGCCAGGTCAATAGTAGTACCGTCAATAGAGTAGCTCAATAGGTGTTCTATTACAGACCGTCAAATACTTCACATAGAGTACCGTCAATAGAAGTCCTGTCAATAGAGTACGTATAATCAGCCTAGGCACCGTCAATAGAGTACTGCCAATAGAGTACCGTCAATCGAATACCTCCAGTCCGCAATAGAGTACCGCCTCTCGAGAGTACCGTTCAATAGAGTTACTGTTATTACAGTCCGTCACTATAGTACTGGTTATTACAGACCGCCAATAGAAGTACCTGTCAAATAGAGTACTGTTAT
>NW_019944270.1:80494-101312 GCF_002910315.2 Salvelinus sp. IW2-2015 | reverse complement strand
TCCTACCCTCACTTGTAACAACTACATGTCTTCTACCTCACTGTAAACAACTTTACATGTCTACTCTACCCTCATAACTAAACTACATGTCTCTCTACCTCACTGGTAACAACTTACAGTTCTCTACTCACTGTAACAGGCTACACCGTGTCTCTCTACTCACTGTAACAAACTACATAGTCTCTCTCTATCCTCACTGTAACAGAACTAATGTCTCTCTACCTCACTGTAACAACACTACAGGATCTCTCTACTCACTGTAACAACTACATGTCTCTCTACCTCACTGTACAACTCCAGTTCTCTTACTCACTTAACAGCTACATCGTTCTCTTACCTCACCTGTAACAACTAACATGTCTCTCTAACCTTCACTGTAACAACTAACATGTTCTTCTTCTCACTTAACACCTACATGTCTCTCTACCTCACTGTAACAACTTACATGTTCTCTACCTCACTGTACAACTACATGTCTCTCTACCTCACTGTACCAACTACAATGTCGCTCTACGCTCACTTGTAAACAACCAAGTCTCTCTACCTCATAACAACTACATGTCTCTCTACCTCGACTGTAAAACACTACAGTCTCTCTCCTCACTGTAACAGCTACATCGTCTCTCCTACCTCACTGAAACAACTCAACGATGTCTCTCACCTCACTGTAACATGCACCATGTGCTCTAAACCTCACTGTAAAACTACATGTCGTTGCAGTACTACTACTGTCTCTTACCTGTCAGTTTCCTACTCACTGTAACACTTACATGTCGTCTCTCTCACTGTTAATCAACTACATGTCTCTCTACCTTCACTGTACAACTACATGTCTCTCTTCCTCACCTGTAACAACTTACATGTCTCTCTATCCCGATAAAACACTTCTGCTCCTAATGTCTCTCACCTGCACTGTAACAACTTACCATGTCTCTCTCCTCACAGTAACACCAAGTGCCTCCTAACAACTACATGTCTCTCTACCTCACTGTCAGCCTAACACGTCTCTCTACCTCACTTGTAACAGCTACCACGTCTCTCTACCATCACTTGTAACAACTACATGTCTCTCTACCTCACTGAACAACTACATGTCTCTCTACCTCCACTGTAACTGAACATACCATGTCTTCTTACCGTCATGTAACCAAACTACATGTCTCTCTACTCACTGAATAAGAAGTCTCTACTCATGTACGCTCTGTCTCTCTCCTCACTGTAACAACTACATGTCTCTCTACCTGCACTGTTAACAAAGTACATGTCTCTCTTCCTCACTGTAAACAACTACATGTTCTCTACCTTCACTGGTACAACTCATCTTCCACTTCCTCTACTACCTCACTGTAACATCCTCTACTAACTAATCCTCTATCACTGTAACTAAGTCTACCCATGTCTACGTGACCGCTTCTACTCACTGTTCACCTACAGCCTCTAACCTCACGAAAAACCATGTTCTCTCTACACTAACTACATGTCCTCTTCCTTAACATAACTACTGTTCTCCTGACGTACAACTCAGTTTTCTCACATTTACAGCTAAGCTCTACACCTAGTCACTCTCGACCCACTTAACAGCATCTCCTCACGATGAATCTGTTCTACCTACGGACATTATTGTTCACCTTTATATAACAACATTGGATATTTAAAATACATCTACCTTACAATCTCCATGTCTCCTACCCACGTTAACTACATGTCTCTTATAACATCTATTCTCAATTGAGATATTAATGTATAAATACTCCCCATCTGTCAATTCTCTCGGTCCATTGAGAGGTTGGCAGCTTGGAAGGGAAGAGGAGGATAAGTTGATAGTGGAGATGCCCATAGGCTATGATCACACAAAACACACACAACACACACACACACACCACACACACACACCACAACACACACACACACACAAACACACACACACACACACACACACACACACACACAATCAGCTGACTCTGTGCATCGCGCATGGGGATCTTAGGCTTGTGGGTGCCGGCTGCCTCGGCAATGGGAATCCACTTTCATGAAACTTCCCGAACGAACAATTATTGTGCTGAAATTGCTTCCAGAGGCAGTTTGGAAATTGATAGTGAAGCTGTGTCAACATACGAAAGACACATTTTACGTGCTACGCGCTTCAGCATTCGGCGGTCCCGTTCTGAGAGTTGTGTGGCCCAACAACTTCACGGCTGAGCTGTAGTTGCACTTCACATTAACCACGCACGTACAGTTGACCGGGCAGCTGACGAACTGACTTGTTGGAAAGGTGATATCCTATGACGGTGCCAATTGAAGTGCTTCAGTAGGCAATTCTACTGCCAATGTTGTTATATGGAGAATTGCATGGCTGTGTGCTCGATTTTATACACTGTCAGCAACAGGTGTGGCTGAAAATAGCTGAATCCACTCATTTGTGTCATATACATTTGTACATATAAGTATAAACAGACACACCTACAAAGAAGAGACACACACACACACACCGAAAACAACACTAGAATACATGCAAATACCCATACAAATAGACAATTACAAATAAAAACACACACAACTTCAATCACACATCACATATCGCTCTCACGACTTCCCTAATAAAATTCCTTTCGCTAGAAGACGGAGATCTCTCCCCTCTCCCCTCTCCCTCTCCCTCTCTCCCTCTCCCTCTCCCTCTCCCTCCTCCCCTCTCCTCCTCCCCCTCCCTCTCCCTCTCCCCTCTCCCTCCTCCCTCTCCCCTCTCCCCTCTCCCTGCTCCCTCTCCCTCCCCCCTCTCCTCCTCCCTCTCCCTCCTCCCTCTCCCCTCTCCCCCTCTGCCAACCTGCAGCAGCTGTTGCTATACACACACAACATCAATTAACTCTACAGCTACAGCAGATTGATGAAAATGTCCTGTCTGTCTCTCTGTCTGTCCCTCTGTCTGACTGAAGGCTTTCCCTTAATCTGTCTTTTGATTGCCTCTGCGCGCCTCTCTGTTGCCTCTGTGCCTCTCTACGCCTCTCTGTGCCTCTCTGCGCCTCTCTGCGCCTCGCTGTGCCTCTCTTGTGCCTCTCTGCGCCTCTCTGTCGCCTCGCTGCGCCTCTCTGCGCCTCTCGCTCTCTGCGTCTCTCTGTAACTCTCTGCGTCTCTCGTGTCTCTCTGTAACTTCTTGCCTCTCTGTGCCTCTCTGCCCTCTCTGTGCTCTCTGTGTCTCTCGTGCCTCTCTGCGCCTCTCTGTGCTCTCTCTGGCCTCTTGCGTCTCTCTGGCCTCCTGCGCCTCTCTGTGCCTCTCTTGCCTCTCTGTGCCTCTCTGCGCCTCTCTGTGCCTCTTTCGCCTCTCTGCGCTCTCTGTGCCTCTCTGTCCTCTCTGTCCTCTCTGCCCCTCTCTGGCTCTCTGCGCTCTCTGCGCCTCTCTGTGCCTCTCTGTGCCTCTATGGCCTCTCTGTGCTCTCTGTGCCTCTCTGTGGCCTCTCTGCGCCTCTCTGTGCCTCTCTGTGCTCTCTGTCCTCTCTGTGCCTTGCGCCTCTCTGTGCCTCTCTGTGCCTCTCTGTGCCTCTATGCGCCTCTCTGTGCTCTCTGCGCCTCTCTGGCCTCTCTGCGCTTCTGTGCCTCTCTGTGCCTTCTGCGTCTCTCTGTCCTCTCTGTGCCTCTCTGGCCTCTCTGTGTCCTCTGTGCCCTCTTGTCCTCTCTCGCTCTCTGTGGCCTCTCTGTGCCTCGTCTTGCTCTGCTGCTCTGTGCCTCTCTGTGCCTCTCTGTGCTCTCTGTGCCTCTCTGTGCCTCTCTGTGCCTCTCTGCCCTCTCTGCGCCTCTCTGTGTCTGACACTAATACTGCTGTAGTAGAACGTAGCGTTATAGGTTGTGGGGGACAAAAAAAATACAAATCTTACTGATCTGATTGACTGGTATAGGGTTTCCTGAGGGTGTGTCTGTGTCGTAGTTGAGTACTATTCTGACCCTCCCTCTGAGCCTTGTCTATCAACCATTATTCAGTTAGCCAGCAGTGCTATATGGGCTCTCTGGGTGTTTTCATGCTTTCTGTCAGTTAATTCCTCTGTTTTATGTGGGAGAATAGAAGGGTACATATTACTGAGTGCAGTCGCAGGCATCCAGTCTGTGGATTACATCATTCTATACTCCCCTTCTCTCTCTCTCTTTTGCCAGCATGGCAACCACAGCATATGCAGTGATACGGCAATCCCAGGTGATTACCTCTTGAAGGCTGGTTGAGAGAATGCCAGAGAGTGTGCGAAAGCCGTCATCAAGAAGAAAAGGTGGCTACTTGGAAGAATCTCAAATATAGAATATATTTTTTATTTGTTTAACATTTGTTTGGTTACAAAATGATTCCACTGTGTTATTTCATAGTTTTGACGTCTTCACTATTATACTACAATGTAGAAAGTAGTAAATAAAGAAAAAACCTTGAATGAGTAGGTGTGTCCTAAATATTTGACTGGTACTGTAGAGAGAGGGAGATAGAGAGACGAGGAGAGAAGAGAAGAGAGAGAGAGACAGAGAGAACGAGAGAGAGAGAGAGACTGAGAGAGATGACATGAGAGAGAGAGACAGAGAGACAGAGAGAGAGAGAGAGAGACAGAGAGAGAGAGAGAGAACAAGAGAAGACAGAGACAGAGAGAGAGAAACCATCAGTATTATTAGTGATCCCTGTCACTATCCCTCCTCTCTCTCAGTGCTGCAGGCAGGGCTAGCTACATAGCTAGGAAGCGCTCCTACACATTAAGATCAGTGCCACTCAGCTAAAGCTAATGCTATTGCTGCCTTGCATACACTGAGCTAGCATGCTAAGTTCAAGGCTACCGTACACAGGGCTATCACAGGCAAACCCTGAGGCTACGCTGAGGACAGGAACAAGTACAAGAAGTCCTGGCTATTAATCTCCACACGCAGTCAAAACAAGCAATAGGACATAAATAAGGAATAAGGTGGAATCATATACACAGGCTCCAACACATGTTGCATGTGGCAGGGGTCACAGTCCATTACAGATTACAAAGGAAGACCCAGCCGTGATCTGCCCAACGATGCCTCGTACCAGAAGACTCAATGCATTATATGCAGGCTTCGACAATAACAACCCCCGTGCCAATGCATGAGGGCACCGCCGACCCAGAGGACTGGATGATTTTCACTCTCCTGTCAGTGCGTGTACATGGCTCATTGTACATAGGGAAGGTCTTTAATCAGGTCAACACGCGCAAGGCCGCGGGGCGGACGGTATTCCAGGGCGCTTCTCAGAGCTGAACAGCTGGTAGTCATATTCAACAGTCATTTCCAACCTCTGTAATGCCCAGATGTCTACACTGACGACCATCATTCCGTTCCAAGAACTCTAAGGCTTCATGTCAGAATGACTACCACATTTACGATTACATTTAATCATTTAGCAGACGCTCTATCCAGAGCGACTTACAATTGGTGCATTCACCTTATGAATACCACCCTGTAGAACTCACATTGGTAATCATTAACTCTAAGGCTTCATGTCAGAATGAATACCACCCTGTAGAACTCACATTGGTACATCATTAAACTCTAAGGACTTCATTGTCAGAATGACTACCACCTGTAGAAGCTCTCATATTGGTAATCATTAACTCTAAGCTTCATGTCAGAATGACTACCGCCCTGTAGAACTCACATGCTGTAATCATTAACTCTAAGGCGTCATGTCAGAATGACTACCACCCTGTAGAACTCACATTGGTAATCATTAACTCTAAGAATTCATGCCAGAATGACTACCGCCTGTAGAACTCACATTGGTAATCATTAACTCTTAAGGCTCATTGTCAGAATGACTATCACCCTCGGAACTCACATTGGTAATAAACAATTAACTCTAAGGCTTCATGCCAGAATGACTAACCCTGTAGAACTCACATTGGAATCATTACTCTAAGCTTCATGCCAGAATGACTACCACCCTGTAGAACTCACCATTGGTAATCATCTAACTCTAAGGCGTCATAGTCAGAATGACTAACCCTGTAACTCACATTGGTAATCATTAACTCTAAGGTTCATGCAAATGACTACACCCGTAAAGCTCAATGGTAATCATAACTCTAAGGCGTCTTCAGAATGACTATCACCCTGTAGAACTCACATTGGTAAATCATTACTCTAAGGCTTCATGCAGAATGACTACCACCCTGTAGAACTCTCACATTGGTAATCAATTAACTCTAAGGCTTCATGCCAGAATGACTACCCCCTGTAGAACTCACATTGGTAATCATTAACTCTAAGGCTTCATGTCAGAATGACTACCACCTGTAGAACCTCACATTGGTAATCATTAACTCTACGGCTTCATGTCAGAATGACTACCGCCCTGTAGAACTCACACATTCGTAATCATTAACTCTAAGGCTCATGCCAAAATGACTACCGCCCTGTAGAACTCACATTGGTACTCATTAACTCTAAGGCTTCATGTCAGAAATGACTACCACCCTGTAGAACTCACATTGGTACTCATTAACTCTAAGGCTTCATGTCAGAATGACTACCACCTGTAGAACTCACATTGGTAATCATTAACCTCTACGGCTTCATGTCAGAATGACTACCCCGCTGTATAACTCACATTGGTAATCATTAAACTCTAAGGCTTCATGTCAGAATGACTACCACCCTGTATAACTCACATTGGTAATCATTAAACTCTAAGGCTTCATGCCAGAACGACTACCGCCCTGTAGAACTCACATTGGTAATCATTAACTCCAAGGCTTCATGCCAGAATGACTACCACCCTGTAGAACTCACATTGGTAATCATGAAGTGCTTTGAAAGGCTGGTTATGGCACACATCAACTCATCCCATCCCAGACACCCTAGACACACTCCAATTWGCATACRGCCCAAACAGATCCAGAGGTGACGCAATCTCAATTGCACTAAAATACAAAAACGTAGAAATTTGCATGAAAGTAGTTTTACATTTGCAAAGTGTTCTCTCCGCCCCATGGCAAAATGTGTACAATTCTCCAGACACACACACCCAACACTAGTCTAGGGTGACAGGTAAGGTGGAGGTGATATGATCCTTAACTAGTCTCTCAAAGCACTTCATGATGACACAAGTGAGTGCTACGGATAGTCATTTAGTTGAGTTACCTTCAGTTTCTTGGGTACAGGAACAATGTTGGACATCTTGAAGCAAGTGGGGACAACCGACTGGGATAGGGCCACCCCTCATGTGCATGCACATCAACCTTATCCAAACAAACAGGCACGGGTCCAAAAGTTAAGCGCTGTCAGAGCTGTGCTGCTCTTGTAATCCACTCCTTCTGCTTGTTTTCTGCACCGCACGTGTGTGTGTGTGTTTGGGGGGGTTAACAACCTCCTCCCTGCCGTTCCTCGCTGTGTGTGGCAGTCACACTATTGCAGGGGAGGATGAGGGACACACAGACATGGTTGGGGAAGCATTTCACGTGTGCACACACTGAGTATAGGCTTGGCACTCAAACATAGAAACGGGTCAATCCATCCATCTGGCATCCGTTTATGTAAACAATGTTGAAGAAAGATTAAGAGTGAACAGGAAAGAGAGAGGGGAGAGGGGGAAGAGAGATGAGGAGAGAGGGGAGATGTGGAAGAGAGATGGAGGAGAGAGGGGAGATGGGGAGAGAGGGGAGAGGGGGAAGAGAGATGAGGAGAGAAGGGGGAGAAGGAGGGAAGAGAGTAGGAGGAGATGGAGGAGAGGGGGAAAAGAGATGGAGGAGAGAGGGGAGAGGGGGAAGAGAGATGGAGGAGGAGGGGGAGTGGGAAGAGGATGGGGAGAGAGGGGAAGGGGGAAGAAGATGGAGAGGAATGGGAGAAGGGGGAGAGGATTGAGGAGAGAGGGGGAGAGGGGGAAGAGAGATGGAGGAGAGAGGGGATAGGATGGAAAGAGATGGGAGAGAGGGATAGGATGAAGAGGTGGGGAGAGAGGGAGAGGGGGAGAGAGATGGAGGAGAGAGGGAGGGGGGAAGAGAGTGGAGGAGAAGGGGAGAGGGAAAGAGGAATGGAGGAGAGAGGGAGAGGGGAAGAGAGATGGAGGAGAGATGGGAGGGGGAGAGAGATGGAGGAGAGAGGGAGAGGGGAAGAGAGATGGAGGAGAGATGGGAGAGGGGGGAGAGAGATTGAGGAGAGAGGGGAGAGGGGGAAGAAGATGGAGGAGAGGGGGATAGATGAAGAGAGATGGAGGAGAGAGGGGAAGAGGGGGAAGAGAGATGGAGGAGGATGGAGGGGAGAGGGGAGAGGGGAGGAGAGATGGAGGAGAGAGGGAGGATGGAGGAGAGAGGGGATAGGATGAAGAGAGACGGAGGAGAGAGGGGAGAGGGGGAAGAGAGATGGAGGAGAGAGGGGGAGGGGAAAGGATGGGGGAGAGAGGGGAGAGGGGGAGAGAGATGGAGGAGAGAGGGGAAGGGGGAAGAGAGATGGAGGAGAGAGGGGAGGGGGGAAGAAGAGATGGAGGAGAGAGGGGAGAGGGGGAAGAGGATGGAGGAGAGAGGGGAGAGGGGGAAGAGAGATGGAGGAGAGATGGGAGAGGGGGAGAGAGAGATGAGGAGAGAGGGGAGAGGGGGAAGAGGAGATGGAGGAGAGAGGGGAGAGGGGGGAGGAATGGAGGAGAGAGGGGGAGGGGGGAGAGAGATTGAAGGAGAGAGGGGAGAGGGGGAAGAGATGGAGGAGAGAGGGGATAGATGAAGAGAGATGGAGGAGAGAGGGGAGAGGGGAAGAG
The DNA here is from genome assembly GCF_002910315.2 of Salvelinus sp. IW2-2015. Taxonomy (NCBI): domain Eukaryota; kingdom Metazoa; phylum Chordata; class Actinopteri; order Salmoniformes; family Salmonidae; genus Salvelinus; species Salvelinus sp. IW2-2015. The sequence continues at coordinate 92,584 of NW_019944270.1, read as the reverse complement.
AGATGGAGGAGAGAGGGGAAGAGAGGGGAAGAGAGTGGAGGAAGAGGGGAGGAGGGGGAGAGGGGAGGAGAGATGGAGGAGAGAAGGGAGAGGGGGAAGAGAAGATGGAGGAGAGAGGGGGAGAGGGGGGCGGGAGAGAGATGGAGGAGAGAGGGGAGAGGGGGAAGAGAGTGGAGGAGAGAGGGGAATAGGATGAAGAGAGAGGAGGGGGGAGGAGAGGGGGAAGGATGGAGGAAGAGGGGAGAGGGGGAAAGAGACGGAGGAGGAGAGAGAGGGGCAGAGATGGAAGAGAGATGGAGGAGAGAGGGGAGAGGGGAAAAGAGATGGGGAGAGAGGGAGGGGGGGGGGAGAGAAGAGAGATGGAAGGAAGAGGGGAGGGGGAAGAGAGATGGAGGAGAGAGGGGAGAGGGGGAGAGAGATGGAGGAGGAAATGGGAGAGGGGGAGAGAGATTGGAGAGAGAGGGGAGAGGGGGAGAGGATGGAGGAGAAGAGGGATAGGATGAAGAGAGATGGAGAGAGAGGGGAGAGGGGAAGAGAGATGGAGGAGAGAGGGGAGAGGGAGAGGGGGGGGAGAGATGGAGGAGAGAGGGGAGAGATGGAGGAGAGAGGGGATAGGATGAAGAGAGACGGAGGAGAGAGGGGAGAGGGGGAAGAAGAGATGGAGGGAGAGAGGGAGAGGGGGAAGAGAGATGGAGGAGAGAGGGGAGGGGGGAGAGAGATGGAGGAGGAGGGGAGAGGGGAAGAGAGATGGAGAGAGGAGGGAGGGGGGCAAAGATGGGAGGAAGGGAGAGGGGAAGAGGAGATGGAGGAGAGAGGGGAAAGAGGGAGAAGGGTGGAGAAGAGATGGAGGAGAAGATGGGAGAGGGGGGAGAGAGATTGAGGAGAGAGGGGAGAGGGGGAAAAGATGGAGGAGAGAGGGGAGAGGGGGGAGAGAGATTGAGGAGAGAGGGGGGGGGAAGAGAGATGGAGGAGAGAGGGGATAGGATGAAGAGAGGATGGAGAGAGAGGGGAGAGGGGGAGAGGATGAGGAGAGGGGAGAGGGGGAAGAGAGACGGAGAGAGGAGGGAGAGGAGAGGGGGGGAGAGATGAGGAGAGAGGAGAGAGGGGGAAGAGGATGGAGGGAGAGGGGAGAGGGGGAAGAGAGATGGAGGAGAGAGGGGAGAGGGGAAGAGAGATGGAGAGAGAGGGGAGGGGGAAGAGAGATGGAGGAGAGAGGGGAGAGAGGAGAGAGACGAGAGAGAAGAGGGAGAGTGGTAGAGAGATGGAGGAAGTTTGTCATTGGAGACTTCTCCCTGAGACCATAATGGTGTTTTCCATTGGGGGAATTAACAACAGTTAGAGTCCTGGCCTGGGCCAGAACCTAATAGGACAGTAACAGTGTTTTTCCACTGGGGGGATTTACAACAGTTAGGTCCTTGGCCGGGCCAGAACCTAATAGGACAATAACAGTGTTTTTCCAACTGGGGATTACAACAGTTAAGTCCTGAGAACAACCGGTGGAACCCAGTGTGTGTACTGCAGTGATACATCACACTGTGGGAACCCAGCCAAGCCTGTACCGTCTGTAATTAAATCACCATTGGACTGTTGATATATATTCAGCATTGCAATCCATAACTCGTTTGGCACCATTCAATGCTGTTTGCTTTGACTATAGCAAGCGGTGGGGGGTGGGGGGGGGGGGTGGGGGAGGGGGGGGGGCATTGAGGTCTACATACGGGTGACATGAAATCAATTCAGCTTAACAAACACAGGGAGTAAATGCCAGCTTAGACGCACTTAGACCTGCACTGGTTAGACTGCACTATAGACTGCACTTAGCTGGCACTCTGTGAGTCACTATAGACTGCACTAAGACTGCATTTAGAACGCACTATAGATCTGCACATAGAGTGCAATAGACTGCACTGCACCTGCCACTTTAGACTGCACTCTATAGACTGCACTATAGAGTACTGTAGAGTGACATAGATAGCACTGTAGAGATGCACTATAGAACTGCACTATAGACTGCACTATAGACTGCATGTGGAACTGCACTAAGATGCTATAGACCGCACTATAGATGCCTATAGAGAATTAACTGCCCATAGAATAGAGACTGCACTTTAGACTGCACTATAGACTGACTATAGACTGCACAAATATGACTGAAAGGACTGACTAAGACTGCACTATAGATGCACTGACCGATCTGGCCTATAGACTGGCCAACGTCAATAAGACTGCACTGTAGACTGCAACTATAGACTGCTACTTAGACTGCACTATAGACTGCATATAGACTGCACTATAGACTGCCACTATGACTGCAATATAGACTTGCCCATATAGAACTGCAACTAGAAGCTAGAACTGCACATAATATATGCAATAGACTGCACTATAGATCATATAGACTATTGACTACTATACTCATAAGCTGCAATATAGCACTGCTAGACTCAATAGAGACTCTGACTATTAGGACTGACTAAGACTGCCTATAGACTGCCCACTATAGACTGCCTAATAGACTGCACATATGACTTGCACTATAGACTGCAATACTGCTAAGATGCAAGAACTGCACTTAACTATATGCTACTTGACGCACTATAGACTGCACTATGATGCACTACTCACTATGACTGCCACTATAGACTTACAAGACCACTAGCTACTACTGAGACTGCACTATAACGCACATAGCTCACTATAGACTTGCACTAACGACTAGACCCATGACGAACTTATTGATGGAGGGAGGTAAATAAATAGAGTGAGAGAGGGGGAGGAGAGAGAGAGAATAATAAAGAGAGAGAGAGGGGCGGGAGGAGAGAGAGATATTGTGAGAGAGATAGAGAGATAGAGTAGGGGGAAGAAAGGGAGCGACGAGAAAGATATTGTGACAGAGAGAGAGAGGGGGGGGACGAGGGAGAGGATATATGATCCTCGACTTCGGCGATGTCATCTACAAATAGCTAACAATACTCTACTTTCAGCAACATGGATGCAGTTTATAAGTGCCGATCGTTTTGTTACTAAGCACTTATACGACCCACCATGCGACCTGATCCGCTAGTCGGGCTGGCCCCTCGCTACCATGTTCGTCTCGTCGACCAACTGGCTCCAGGTCACTTACCAAGCCTATGGCTATTAACATGCCGCCTTATCTCAGTTCACTGGTCACGAGGCTACACCGCAACACGCGCTCCAGCAGGTGTATCCACTGATCATTCCCTAGAAGCCAAAACCTCATTTGGACGCCTTTCCTCCCAGTTCCTCTCTTTCTCCGCTCTCTCCTTCTGCTCTGACTGGAACGAATTGCAAAAATCTTGAAGTGGGACGATTTTATCTCCCTTCAACAAGCGTTAAAATCTGCTATCCGAGAGCTAACGTCGCTGCAAGCCTGTCATAGTCATCTGCTAAAACTACCACCCAATTTACCACCTCACCCCCCATACTGCTTTTTATTACTTCTTCTGCTCTTTTGCACACCAGTATTCTCTTCTTGCACCAATGATCATCCTGATGATTATCACTTCAGTTGTTAATCGCTAATGTAATTATTCGATTTACTTGCCTCCTCATGCCTTTGCAGCCAATTGTATATGATTCTCTTTTTTTTCTACCATTTATTGACTGTTTACTTGTTTACTCCCATGGTGTAAACTCTGTGTTGTCTTCTAATGCTATGGCTTATCTTTGCCAGCGTCGCAGTTGCAAATGCAGAACATTGTTCTCACTAGGCCTATCCTGGTAATAAAGGTGAAAAAAAATAAATAAAAAAATAAACTACAATGTGGACAGAAAGATAAGAGAGAGAGAAAAAACAGAGCAAACTAGAATGCTTATTGTCCGCAATTAAACAGGAGAGTACACAGTGGGGAAACCTGGAACTGCTGACTGGACCCAAATTAGAGAAGCATTTGACTATGTACAACTAAACAGTGAGCATTGCTTGCTATTGAGGATAGGCACGCCGTAGGTAAGACCGGCTCTCAAGAGAAGCACCTAATGTGCTCTCACTGCCCACAAAATGTGGGAAACTGGCTGCACTTCCTAACTCCTGCCAATGTATGACCATATTGAGACCAATTTCCTCTCCCAGATTTCACAGCATCAAAGAATTCGAAAAAAAAATCAAATTTGACTAACACCCATATTACTGAGGAGAATTCCACAGTGTGCCATCAACAGCAAGATTGTTGACCCTTGTTCCCAAGGACAAGAAAAAAGCACAAGGTTAAGAACAAAACACATTGTAAAAATACAACCCCTTTTATGCTATTTATTTCCGCCTTTTGTACTTTACTCCATTTGTAACATCGTTACAACCCAACTTATATATAACATAATATGACATTTGAAATGGTCTTTATTCTTTGAAACATCTGTATTTGTTAAGTTACTGTTAATTTTTATTGTTTATTTACTTTGTATATTGAATATCCTTACATTACTTGGCCATGTTAATACATATGTTCCCATGCCAATAAAGTTCCCCCCCTGAATTGATTGAATGAACAGGGAGATTAAAAACAAGGGAGCAAGAGACAGAGAGAGGAAGCAGAAGAGGAGAAAGCAAGAGAGAAATCAAATCTTACCCTGCCATGACGCATGAAAGAATCCAGACGGTTTCCCACGTTCGCCAGTAACAGCGACGGCCAAAGATTCCGCAGGCCATCATCTTCACCACATTCACACGCAAAGAAGAATAGATTGAAATCTAAGGCTGGGTAGGGAAGAGAGGCGGAGAAGAGGAGGATGAGGAGGAGAGGGAGAGAGGGAGGGGGAGAAGAGGAGGAGAGGGGAGGGAGAGAGGTGGAGAGAGGGAGGGGGTAGGAGAGAGCAAGAGAGAGATGGGGAGAGAGGAGAGGGATTGAGGGAGGGTGAGGGGGTGAGAAAGAGGGAGGGGATGGTAGAGAGAGAGAAAGTGAGAGAGAGAGAGGAGGAGGAGAGAGAGGAAGAGAGAGGGCGAGGGGAGGGAAAGAAGGAGTAAGGAGTGAGGGAGGGATTGAAGGAGCAAGGAGAGGAAGTGGGTGGAGGAAGGAAAAGAGGGGGAAAGGGTGAAAGTAGGAGAGAGGGAAGAAAGGATAGTCAGTTTATTGAGAATACCTGATTTCTCTCCATCTCCCCATCCCTCCCTCCCAATCCACCTCCCTATCACCCTTCTCCATTCCCTTCTTTCTGTAAACAGACGACTAATGAAAACTATTTGTTTGAACTGCAATCAGTGAAAAGCTTACACAGACACACACCCGCGCGCACGCATACACGCACACACACACACACATCGAACCACGGTCCCTAATCAAGCAGCTAATTAAAACTGTATTAAGGCATCACCAATCTCTGCTGCTTCTGTTGTTGACATTAATATTGTTGTTGTTGTTATTGTTGTGCTTAATTCATTCACTCCAACATTCTGTTTGTTGTCTGCTGTTTATTGCAGGGATTACAGAATCATTATTTGGTTCAAAGAGTGCTCGTAATTGTATTAAATTGAAAAATGTACGCAACATGATTTGAAATTGAACTGCATGATACAACCCATTCATTTGTTGATCTGAACTGAAAGCATCTTTCCCCTCTAGTCACAGTATAGTTGACAGAGCTGGAGTCTCTATCTACTGATAGAGGTTCAGATTTTATATCCACCTTATTGATCGAGATTAGAATGGGGTATCGCAATCTGATCCTAGACCTGTAGTTAAGTCAAGTGACAACTCTGTCAATCTTCACCTTTGACCTTTGTGAAATGGAAGCAATGAGCGAGGAGAGACCCTCAGTAAAGATCACCCAGGAGACAGAGTACCAACGATCAAACTAAATCATCCCTCCCTTGACATTTCGACAGGTTATTCCTCCTCTCACTCTCTCTTTCTGTCCCTCCTCCCTCTCTCTCTCTCTTTCTGTCCCTCCCTCCCTCTCTCCATACCTCTCTCTTTCTGTCCCTCCCTCCCTCTCTCCATACCTCTCTCTTTTCTGTCCCTCCTCTCTCTCCCCGCTTCGCTTTCGCTCTCTGTTTCTGTCCCTCTCTCCTCACTCCCTCCCTATATCTTTCTGTCCCTCCCTCCCTCTCTCTCTCTCTTTCTGTCCCTCCTCCCTCTCTCCATACCTCTCTCTTTCTGTCCCTCCCTCCCCTCCCTCCCTTCCCTCCCTCCCTCCTCTCCTCCCTCCCTCCCTCCCTCCCTCCCTCTCTTCCGCTTCGCTTTCGCTCTCTGTTTCTGTCCCTCTCTCCTCACTCCCTCCTATATCTTTCTATCCCTCCCTCCCTCTCTACCTAATCAGATTTGACAGGAGGGCTCAAAGATTTCAATTATTTTTTCATCTCTGAGGATTCAGATAGAGAAAGACTGACAACCCATTCACACAAACAACAAGCACATACACACACACACATAGCTGATACGCATGGATGAAACAATAGAGTGAAACTCAGGCTCTCTACATCACTAGCCACCACAACCAAATATCCCTGCCATTTCAAAACCATGAATGAACAAAAACAGAAAGTACAACAGTATGCACGGATGACTGTAAGTCGCTTTAGATAAAAGCCGTCTGCAAAATGGTACATTAAATTATGATAAAAACAGACATAGCTAAAACTGTGTGTGTGTGTGTGTGTGTGTGTGTGTGTGGTGTGTGTGTGTGTGTGTGTGTGTGTGTGTGTGGTGTGTGTGTGTGTGTGTGTGTGTGTGTGTGTGTGTGTGTGTGTGTGTGTCTGTGTACGTGTGTGTGTGTCTGTGTACGTGCAGCGTGTGTGTGTGTGTGTGGTGTGTGTGTGTGTGTGTGTGTGTTGTGTGTGTGTGTGTGTGTGGTGTGTGTGTGTGTGTGTGTGTGTGTGTGTGTTGTGTGTGTGTGTGTGTGTGTGTGTGTGTGTGTGTCTGTCTGTTGTCTGTGTGCGTGTGTGTGTGCATGCAGTGTGTGTGTGCGATACTGACCTGTAGTACCTTACAGCGGTCTGAAGAGCAGTCTATGTTCTCACAGGGTTGGTACATGCCAGGGTCACACAGTTGCAGTAATATCACCATTATACTGCAGCGCTCAAACCACGTAGAGGCACCAGGGTTAGGATAATAACAGCAGTTGTGAGAGACTGGATTAACAGGACATCAGACTGGATTACAGGACAGAGAGACTGGATTAACAAAACATACAGACTGGATTAACAGGACAGAGAGACTGGATTAACAAAACATACAGACTGGATTAACAGGACAGAGAGACTGGATTAACAAAACATACAGACTGGATTACAGGACAGAGAGACTGGATTAACAGAAACATGGAGACTGGATTAAAAGGACAGAGACACTGTATTAATGGAACATGGAGACTGGATTAAAAGGACAGAGGAGACTGGATTAACAGAACATACAGACTGGATTAACAGGACAGAGAGACTGGATTAACAGACATACAGACTGGATTATCAGGACAGAGAGCTGGATAACAGGACAGAGATGTGGATTAACAGGACAGAGAGACTGGATTCACAGGACAGAGAGACTGGATTCACAGGACATACAGACTGGATTAACAGGACAGAGAGACTGGATTAACAGGCAGAGAGAGTGGATTAACAGAAAATACAGACTGGATTAACAGGACATACAGACTGGATTAACAGGACAGAGAGACTGGATTAACAGGACAGAGAGACTGGATTAACAGGACTGGAGAAAGAAAGACTACTATTTATACAATCTCTATAATTAGGTCCTGTGTCTGGTTAATCATGTGACATGCCTGGATTGAACCTTTTTTTCAAGCTTCTTATAAAATTGTTCATTTTTTCTTTTCTGTCAAATGGTCCAGCTTTATGTGTTGATTTTTCCTGAATTCTGTAAAAGCCTTAAAATAAAGGTTAAACTCCAGGACATGTGACATGAGCTATTAGCATAATACAAACATCTAGAGACATGTTTTTGGCATCGGAAGCGTCTCAAGATAGTTAGGTGGACCACGTAGACAACACAGGGCCTATAATACACTTTAGTTGGTGGAACAGGTAGACAACAACAGGCCCTATAATAACACTTTATGCTTTAGTTAGTGGTGGAACCAGGTAGATCAACAACAGGGCCCTATATACATATTAGTGGTGGACAGTAGACAACACAGGGCCTATAATAACACTTTAGTTAGGTGGAACCAGTAGACAACAACAGGGCCCTATAATAACACTTTAGTTAGGTGGAACCAGGTAGACAACAACAGGGCCCTATAATAACCACTTAGTTAGGTGGAACACGTAGACAACAACAGGGCCTATAATACACTCTTAGTTAGGTGGATACACCCGTAGACACAACAGGGCCCTATAATAACACTTTAGTTAGGTGGAACCACGTAGACAACAACAGGGCCTATAATAACACTTTAGTTAGGTGGACCACGTAGACAAAACAGGGCCGTATAATAACCTTTAGTTAGGTGGAACCACAGTAGACAACAACAGGGCCCTATAATAACTTTAGTTAGGTGGAACCACGTTAAGAAACAACAGGGCCCTATAATAACACTTTAGTTAGGTGGAACACGTAGACACAACAGCCCTATAATAACACTTTAGTTAGTGGAACCACAGTAGACAACAACAGGGCCTATAATAACACTTTAGTTAGGTGGAACCAGTAGACAACAACAGGCCCTATAATAACACTTTAGTTAGGTGGAACCAGTAACAACAACAGGCCTATAATAACACTTTAGTTAGGTGGAACCAGGTAGAAACAACCAGGGCCCTATAATAACACTTTAGTTAGGTGAACCACGTAGACACAACAGGGCCCTATAATAACACTTTAGTTAGGTGGAACCACGTAGACAACAACAGGGCCCTATAATAACACTTTAGTTAGGTGGAACCACTAGACAACAACAGGGCCCTATAAATAACACTTTAGTTAGGTGGAACCACGTAGCACAACAGGGCCTATAATAACACTTTAGTTAGGTGGAACACAGTAGACAACAACAGGGCCCTATAATAACACTTTAGTTAGGTGGAACCACGTAGAAAAAAGGGCCTATAATCAACACTTTAGTTAGGTGGAACACGTAGACACAACAACAGGGCCTATAATAACACTTTAGTTAGGTGGAACCACGTAGACAAAACAGGGCCCTATAATAACACTTTAGTTAGGTGAACCACGTAGACAACACAGGGCCCTATAAAAACTTTAGTTAGGTGGAACACGTAGACAACAACAGGCCTATAATAACACTTTGTTAGGTGGAACCAACGTAGACAACAACAGGGCCCTATAATACAACTTTAGTTAGTGGAACCACGTAGACAACAACGGGCCTTAATAACACTTTAGTTAGGTGGAACCACTAGACAACAACAGGGCCTAATAATACACTTTAGTTAGGTGGACCACGTAGACAAAACAGGGCCCTATAATAACACTTTTAGTTAGGTGGACCACGTAGACAAACAGGCCTATAATAACACTTTAGTTAGGTGGAACACGTAGACAACACAGGCCCTATAATAACACTTTAGTTAGGTGAACCACGTAGACAACAACAGGGCCTATATAAACTTTAGTTAGTGGAACCAGGTAGACAACAACAGGGCCCTATAATAACACTTTAGTTAGGTGGAACCAGGTAGACAACAAAGGGCCCTATAATAACACTTTAGTTAGGTGGAACCAGTAGACAACAACAGGCCCTATAATAACACTTTAGTTAGGTGGAACCACGTAGACAACAACAGGCCCTATAATAACACTTTGTTAGGTGGAACCAGGTAGACAACAACAGGGCCCTATAATAACACTTTAGTTAGGTGGAACCAGTAGACAACAACAGGGCCTATAATAACACTTTAGTTAGGTGGAACCACGTAGACAACAACAGGGCCCTATAATAACACTTTAGTTAGGTGGAACACGTAGACAACAACAGGGCCTATAATAACACTTTAGTTAGTGGAACCACGTAGACAACAACAGGGCCCTATAATAACACTTTAGTTAGGTGGAACACGTAGACAACAACAGGGCCCTATTAACACTTTAGTTAGGTGGAACCACGTAGACAACAACAGGGCCTATAATACACACTTTAGTTAGGTGGAACCACGTAGACAACAACAGGGCCCTATAATAACACTTTAGTTAGGTGGAACCACGTAGACAAAACAGGGCCCTATAATAACACTTTAGTTGGTGGAACCACGTAGACAAAACAGGGCCCTATAATAACACTTTTAGTTAGGTGGAACCACGTTAGACACAACAGGCCCTATAATAAACTTTAGTTAGGTGGAACCACGTAGACAAAACAGGGCTATATAACACTTTAGTTAGGTGGAACCACGTAGACAACAACAGGGCCTTATAATACACTTTAGTTGGTGGAACCACGTAGACAACATACAGGGCCCTATAATAACACTTTAGTTAGGTGGAACCACGTAGACACAACAGGGCCCTATATAACACTATTCAGTTGGTGGAACCACGTAGACAAAAACAGGGCCCTATAATAACACTTTAGTTTAGGTGGACACGTAGACACACAGGGCCTATATAACCTTTAGTTAGGTGGAACCACGTAGCAACAACAGGGCCCTATAATACACTTTAGTTAGGTGGAACCACTAGACAACAACAGGGCCCTATAATAACATTTAGTTAGGTGGACCAACGTAGACAACAACGGGCCCTATAATAACACTTTAGTTAGGTGGACCAGCGTAGACATAACAGGGCCGCTATATAAACACTTTAGTTAGGTGGACCACGTAGACAATAACGGGCCCTATAATAACATTTAGTTAGGTGGAACCACGTAGACAACAACAGGGCCTATAATAACACTTTGTTAGGTGAACCCACGTAGACAATAACAGGGCCCTATAATAACCTTTAGTTAGGTGAACACTAGACAACAACAGGGCCTATAATACACTTTAGTTAGGTGGACCCGTAGACAACAACAGGCGCCTATAATAACACTTTAGTTAGGTGGAACACGTAAGACAATAACAGGGCCTATAATAACTTTAGTTAGGTGGAACCACGTAGAAACAACAGGGCCCTATTAATAACACTTTAGTTAGGTGGAACCACGTAGACAACAACAGGGCCCTATAATAACACTTTAGTTAGGTGGAACCAAATAGAGAGAGAGAGCGAGAGAGACAGAAATATATGACATACATATATATATATATATATAGAGAGAGAGAGAGAAATATATAGAGAGATAAAGAGAGCGAGAGAGAAAGAGGGATAAGGAGACAGAGAGAGAAATCCAGACATATAAAAAGAACATCGAGAGAAACTTCCCAGCAGTTCTTTGAAGTGCGACAGTGAGATATTGAAAATACGTCCCAAATAGCACCCTATTCCCTAAATATTTCACTAATCAAAAGTAGTGCACACTGTAGAGAATAGGGTGCCATTTGCCATTTGGGATGCAGACATTGAATATGCTGTGTGGCTTTGAGGGGCTGTGGAAGAATACAAACACTAAAAGAGGTATTTAATAGTCCAGRGGGCCAAATCACCCTCTGGGGGATTAATTAATACAAAAGGCTCTGCTCTAATGCAACTCTGCTCTCCATCGCTGTCGGAACTACTTCCAACACTTCAGGGGGAATGGAGGTTAAAACACAGAGGGGGAGGAAGGAGGGCGAAATAAAGAAGATATTGTTGCTGTATGACTTCTGTAGGATAGAAAATATATGCTCTTTTCTTTTTCTTTTCTATACCTCTCACATGTTCATATGAAAAGGAGGAGGAGAAGTACCGGCCATGAAGTAATACACAATACCGGGACAAATCCTTTCTTCAGAGTTATGAGCACAGCCCGAAGTCCCATATCAATCTGTTCATTACCATGAATGGAGGATTTGTTAGGACATCTGAAGTACATATAATAGGCTTTTGAAATTAGGATTCTGGTCACAACATTACTGGAATCCTGGGCTTACAATAGTAGAATCCTGTGAATTACATCAGTATAATCCTGTGTATTGCATCAGTAGAATCCTGTGTATTACATCAGTAGAATCCTGTGTATTACATCAGTAGAATCCTGTGTATTACATCAGTAGAATCCTGTGTATTACAT
>NW_019944270.1:74190-79449 GCF_002910315.2 Salvelinus sp. IW2-2015 | reverse complement strand
GGTATAGGATATATGATATGTCAGCCATTTTCCCAAAGCTGGTCCAGCTCTATGCAGTAATGAGCACTTAGATTATCCCAAGCTGTCACAGCCCCTAGTGCAAATCACCAGGCTATCATCCTGCTGCTATGTAGTTGTAGATGATATAGATACAGGGAAATAACTTCCTGGAAATAACTGTAACGGTAGTACATTTAAAGCCAGCGACTGTCAAAGTCAGTGAAAATTAAGGAATTGAGCCCTCAAGCTAATGGTATATAGGGATAATCTATGTCACACATGCACACACACACACACACACACACACACACCTGTTTGTTTTACTATCCTTCTGGGGACCAAACAATTGATTCCCATTCAAAATCCTATTTTCCCTAATCCTAACCCTAACCTTAACCCTAACCCTTAACCTAACCTTAACTCCTAACCCTAACCTTAACCCTAACCTAACCTTAACTCCTAACTCCTAACACTAACCTTAACCCTAACCTTAACTCCTAACCCTAAACCTACATAACCTCTAAGCCTAAAACAGCCTTCGAAATGTCCCCACTTGTACGAATGTTTCTTTTTTTACTATCTTTGTGAAGACTTCTGGCTCCCACAAGGATAGTAAAACCACATGAGCACACACACACACACATTTGAAAATAGTGTGACCACATCTCCAACTCTCTAGGCCGAAATCCAGTCGAGCAGTCCCTGATTCTTATAAGGTCTCAGCAGCCTGCTTTTCTCTCTCTCTCTCTCCCTCTCCCTCTGTTTCTCTCTCCTTCCCCCATTTTCCCTCGTTCAAAATGTGCAAACGCTTTAAAAATCGTTCTCTGAAAAATGAGTCAATTAGTGCTAGAGCCTTGGAGGAACTTTTCCTTTCTCTCTCTCTCTCCCTCCCTCCCTCCCTCCCCATCTCTCTCCATCTCTCCCCATTTTTTTTTCACCTTTATTTAACCAGGTAGACCAGTTGAGAACAAGTTCTCATTTACAACTGCGACCTGGACAAGATAAAGCAAAGCAGTGTGACAAAAAACAACACACAGAGTTCACACATAAACAAACGTACAGATCAATAAAAAATAGAAAAAAATCTATATACAGTGTGCAAATGGAGGAAGGAGGTAAGGCAACAAATAGGCAATTTAGCAAATTAACACTGGAGTGATATATGTGCAGATGATGATGTGCAATTAGAAATACTGGTGTGCAAAAGAGCAAAAAAAGTCAATAAAAACAATATGGGGATGAGGTAGGTAGTTGAATGGGCAATTTACAGATGGGCTGTGTACAGCTGCGGCGATCGGTAAGCTGCTCAGATAGCTGATGCTTAAAGTTAGTGAAGGAGATATAAGTCTCCAACTTCAGCGATTTTTGCAATTCATTCCAGTCATTGGCAGCAGAGAACTGGAAGGAAAGGCGGCCAAAGTTGGCTTTGGGGATGACCAGTGAAATATACCTGCTGGAGCGCGTGCTACGGGTGGGAGTTGCTATGGTGACCAGTGAGCTGAGATAAGGTGGAGCTTTACCTAGCAAAGACATGTAGATGACCTGGAGCCAGTGGTTCTGGCGATGAATATGTAGCGAGGGCCAGCCGACGAGAGCTGTATAACGATGTTGACCAAAAACAACACTTTGTGAAGATTGAGTCAAAGTGTTTCACAAACAATCCTTCAGTTTTTCACACTCGAGGAGGACAATGATTGCGCAGCTACACAGAGAACACTTGTGACTCACTGGATTGAAAAGAACTGGAGCCTTGAGATGGGTTTGGGCCTCGGAAGCACAACAACAATAGAACAATACTCCATTAGAAAACAAAACCAGCATTTTCAGATATTAAGTATACCACCTGCAAGCTAGCAAAAAAGGCTTGTGTTTAAGTGTTGGTATTGCTGAGGTATTGCAGAAGGAGGAAGAGGAGGAGGAAGAAACGGCATAGAGATTTATCTGTGCGATCAGTTATACCTTGAAATAACAATACCACAATACTCCATTAGAAAACGAAACCAACATATTAAGACTTCTACCATACCCCCTGCAGACCAGGATACAAGGCTGGAAGGTGTATACAGCATTGATATTGGTGAGGTAAAGGTGGAGAGATGGGTGTATAGTTTAGCTTTGTGATCATGTAGGCCAGCGGTAGGTAACCCTGGTCCTGGAGGACCGCAGGCACTTCATATTATTGTTTTAACCCACCTGGAAGACCAGCTGTGTTGAAGTTAGCCAATCAGGGACCTGATCATTTAGCTCAGTTGGTCAGGTGTGCTGCCTCCAGGAACAGGGTTGGCTACACCTGAAGTAGGCCTTGAAAGCACAATACCACAGGACTCCATTACAAACCAAAACATATGGTATCCATACCACCTGCAGACTAAGAGAAGCTTGAAGCTGCAGAAGGTATTGACATTGGTGAGGTACAGAGTGATACAGGGAGGTACAGGGTGGTACAGGGAGGTACAGGGTGGTACAGGGTGATACAGGGTGGTACAGGGTGGTACAGGCTGGTACAGGGTGATACAGGGTGGTACAGGCTGATACAGGCTGGGTACAGGCTGGTACAGGGTGATACAGGGTGGTACAGGGTGATACAGGTGGTAAGGGTGATACCAGGCTGGTACAGGGTGATAAGGCTGGTAAAGACTGGTACAGGGTGATACAGAGTGGTACAGGCTGGTAAAGGCTGGTACAGGGTGATACAGGGTGGTACAGGGTGATACAGGGTGGTACAGGGTGATACAGGCTGGTACAGGCTGGTACAGTGTGATACAGGCTGGTACAGGCTGGTACAGGGTGATACAGGCTGGTACAGGGTGATACAGGCTGGGTACAGGCTGGTACAGGGTGATACAGGCTGGTACAGGGTGATACGGGGTGATACAGGCTGGTACACGGTGTGGAGAGGAGGGCATAGAAGTTCCAGCTTGGGGTAGATGACTTTTTAATATATATCAGCATGTCTGCACTTTGAGTTTTACTCAATCTCTCTCTCCCTCTTTCTCTCTCCCTCTCCAATTCTCCCTCTTTTTTATTGTTTCCAAAGAGACACAGAAGAAACATCAATGCCCTCTGATCTCCATGGCAACCCATCAACTATTAAGTAAAGCTAATTCTGTTACGTGTGTGTGTGTGTGTGTGTGCACATGTGCGCTTGCATGCATGTGTGTGTCTGTGTGTTAGAGAGAGAGCGACTGTATCTAATGCTGGGCCCAAGGGGGTATGAAATATGCTTCGATGTCATTAGCTGTCCTCTGTAGAGCCAGCATATCTCCCAACACATCCCAAATGGCAACCTATTCCCTATTCAGTGCACTAGTTTTGACTAGGGCCCATAGGGATCTGGTCAAAAGTAATGCACTATGTAGGGCATAGGGTGTCATTTGGAAGGCAAGCCTCATCTCTTCTCATTCACATTGGCAGCAACTCATTTTCTTTCCACCATTTTGGATGGCTCAAAATGGCTGCCAAGTATCTGCATGATTCTATGGGAATGGTATGTCATGTCTTGTCAATATGAATGATATGGCATGTCTTGTCAAAATGAATGATATGTCATGTCTTGTCAATATGAATGATATGGCATGTCTTGTCCTGAACTGTCATGGGATATCACATACTGTAATGCTCCATAGCCCCTGATGTTATTTGTTATTTCAAGACATGTAGTGGTACGCTTGACAGACAAACACACACACACGTTCGGTTCTAAAGGTAATTTTGATTGGTAGTATGACATCCGTTGACAACAGGTCCCATGGCCTGTATGTTGATACGATCACACACACGTGCATAATAGATAAACACTGAGAACGTCTCTGATGTCATCACAGGACATATTCCAGGATCCTCCTCCCTAGGCTTTCTGGGACCATTCCTGATGAGTAATACGATTAGCCACTCAGCAGTGGGAGGGCACAAGAGCTACGGACATCTATGGATACACACACACACACACACACACACACACACACACACACACACACACACACACACACTACAACACACACACACACACACACACACACACCACCACACACACACCACACACACACACACACACACACACACACACACACACACACACACACACACACACACACACACACACACACACACACACACACACACACACACACACACACACACACACACACACACACACACACCTTCTCTTATCCTATGTTCATAGATCTCCCACTAGCTCTGACTAGCTACTGGTCTCTGACTAGCTACAGGTTCTCTGACTAGCTACAGGTTCTCTGACTAGCTACTGGTTCACTGACTAGCTACTGGTTCTCTGACAGCTACAGGTTCTCTGACTAGCTACTGGTTCACTGACTAGCTACTGGTTCTCTGACAAGCTACAGGTCTCTGACTAGCTACTGGTTCACTGACTAGCTACTGGTTCTCTGACTAGCTACAGGTTCTCTGACTAACTACTGGTTCACTGACTAGCTACAGTTTTCTGACTAGCTACTGGTTCACTGACTAGCTGTTTGTTCTCTGACTAGCTACTGGTTCACTGACTAGCTACTGGTTCTCTGACTAGCTACTGTTCTCTGACTAGCTACAGGTTCTCTGACTAACTACTGGTTCACTGACTAGCTACAGGTTCTTCTGACTAGCACTGGTTCACTGACTAGCTGTTTGTTCTCTGACTAGCTACTGGTTCACTGACTAGCTACTGGTTCTCTGACTAGCTACTGGTTCACTGACTAGCTGTTTGTTCTCTGACTAGCTACTGGTTCTCTGACTAGCTACTGGTTCTCGACTATTACTGGTCTCTGACTAGTTACAGTTCTCTGACTAGCTTACAGGTTCTCTGACTAGCTACTGGTTCTCTGACTAGCTACAGGTTCTCTGACTAGTACTGGTTCATGACTAGCTACTGTTCTCTGACTAGCTACTGGTTCTCTGACTAGCTACTGGTTCCTGACTAGCTACAGGTTCTCTGACTAGTTACTGGTTCTCTGACTAGCTACAGGGTTCTCTGACTAGTTACTGTGTCTCTGACTAGCTACAGGTTTCGTATACTGGTTCTCTGACTAGCTACTGTCACTGACAGCTGTTGTTCTTCTGACTAGCTACTGGTTCACTGACTAGTTATTTCTCTGACTAGCTACTGTGGTTCACTGACTAGCTGTTTGTTCTCTGACTAGCTACTGGTTCTCTGACTAGCTACTGGTTCTCTGACTAGTTACTGGTTCTCTGACTAGTTACAGGTTCTCTGACTAGCTACAGGTTCTCCGACTAGCTATGGTTCTC
>NW_019944270.1:50820-74165 GCF_002910315.2 Salvelinus sp. IW2-2015 | reverse complement strand
CACACACACACACACCCACCCACCTACACACACCACACACACAACACCGCACACACACACACACACACACACACACACACACACACACACACACCACAACACACACACACACACACACACACTTCTCTTATCCTATGTTCATAGATCTCCCACTACTCTGACTAGCTACTGTTCTCTGACTAGCTACAGGTTCTCTGACTAGCTACAGGTTCTCTGACTAGCTACTGGTTCACTGACTAGCTACTGGTTCTCTGACTAGCTACAGGTTCTCTGACTAGCTACTGGTTCACTGACTAGCTACTGGTTCTCGACAAGCTACAGGTTCTCTGACTAGCTACTGGGTTCACTGACTAGCTACTGGTTCTCTGACTAGCTACAGGTTCTCTGACTAAACACTGGTTCACCAGGTCCCGAAGACTTGACTGAGCTAGCACTCAGCTCAGGTTCTCTGACTAGCTACTGGTTCACTGACTACGTGTTTGTTCTCTGACTAGCTACTGGTTCACTGACTAGCTACTGGTTCCTCCTGACTAGCTACTGGTTCTCTGACTAGCTACAGGTTCTCTGACTAACTACTGGTTCACTGACTAGCTACAGTTCTCTGACTAGACTATGGTTCACTGGTACTGCTGTAGTTCTCTGGACTGCTACTGGTTCACTGACTAGCTATGCTGTATCTCTGACTGCTGAACTGCTACTGGCTTAGCTCTGGACTAGCTAGTTACTTGTCTCTGAACTAGCTACTGGTTCTCTGACTAGCTACTGGTCTCTGACTAGTTACTGGTTCTCTGACTAGTTACAGGTTCTCTGACTAGCTTACAGGTTCTCTGACTAGCTCGGTTCTCTGACTACTACAGGTTCTCTGACTAGTCTACTGGTTACCCTGACTAGCTACTGGTTCTCTGACTAGCTACTGGTTCTCTGACTAGCTACTGGCTTTCTCTGACTAGCTACAGGTTTCTCCTGACTAGTTACTGGTTCTCTGACTAGCTACAGGTTCTTCTGACTAGCTACTGGGTTCTCTGACTAGCTACAGGTTCTCTGACTACTTACTGGTTCTCTGACTAGCTACTGGTTCTACTGACTAGCTGTATTTCGTTCTCTGACTAGCTACTGGTTCACTACTAGCTACTGGCATTCTCTGACTAGCTACTGGTTACTGACTAGCTGTTGTTCTCTGACTAGCTACTGGTTTTCTCTGGACTCCCCACACCTAGTAGCTCTCGCACAAGTTCTGCGTATAACTTGTCCAGTAGTTCTCTGACATGGGCTTCGGTTCTCGACAGCTACGTGTAGCTAGGTTCTCTGACTATTACTGGTTCCATGAACTAGTACAGCGTGTCTCTGACTTTAGCTTATGGCTACTGGTTTAGTTCTGTTCTCTGCACCTCATCGACTACTGTATCGGTTCTCTGACTTAGCTACAGCGTCTCTGACTAGTACTGGTCCAACTAGCTACTGGGTTCTCTGCTCAGCGGTCACCTACACGTTGTCTCTGACTAGCTACTTGGTTACATCTGGACTGAGGCGACTAGCAGGTTCTCAGACTAGCATCTATGGTTCTGACTAGCTCAGGTTTGACTACACTGACTAGCTAGCTGTTCAACATGACTAGCTTACTGGTTCACTGACTAGCTACTGGTATCTCTCGCTGTTACAACAAGCTGGATATATAAGTGTTAGAAAACAAGCATACAGTTCAGTATAGTAGTAGTGTAGTAGTGGGTGTGTGGTGCAGTGGCGGCTTTTGTAGGACTGGATTTGAACCAGAGTTCAACTCAGGACGATATTAATACATCAGAGAGAAGACCTGAGAGAGAGAAGTGAAGACCTAGCTAAGAAAGTAATGAGTATGGTTAGCTGGAACACTTCATCTGTATTGCTTGGACGAATGTCCATCTATTGGCTGCAGGATGTATTGAAACCAAAAAGGTATAACCTTGTTGTTTCTGGTAAAAAACTCCAACTATGCCAGTCGTTTAAACACTTTGTGACATCTTGGCTTGAAATGTTTGTTAAAAGGGCTTTGAATAGGAACTAAAAGATACATGATTGATTGAAATATGAAGCTGCGCTTAGTGTGGCGCCAACTAATCCAAAGAAGCACAGAGGCATACACTAACGTATGAATAACACAACGAGAATGGGGAGAGAGAGTTTGAACATCATATGCGCTGGTGGACCATCAATTTGGGGAGTGGAGAGAGACGTGAGGTGCTGTGATTGTATGAAATGATTTGATTTCGGCAAGACGCACAGGAGGCCCAGGTTTGCTGGCAGCACGACTGAGGTGCCTGGTGGGAAAGACCTAGTGGAGCCAGAATTCGAATGTTGGGGGGGGGGGGGGGGGGGAGGGGGGAGGAGGGGTGGCGGCGAAGGGTGGGGGTCGGTTGGGAGGGCGGGGGTGGAGGTGTGTATGCGTGTGCGGGATTGTAGGTCGTATTGTGGGTGGGAGGTGCGTGGGGGGTGTATGTTAGGGAGGGTGGAAGGGGGGGTGGCAGGGTAGACCGGAGGCGGGGCGTTGGTACGGGAGGGTGGGGCGGGCAGGGAGCGGCCGGAAGTGACGACTGCGTTGTGGGGGAGGGGGGGGGGGGGGTGGGTGGGGGTGGTAGTAGAGAGGCAGGTTGGTGGAGAGGGATGGGCTGGGGGGGGGGACCGGCAAAAAACTTGTATTCGTTGAAAAGATACGAATTTGTGAGCAAGTTATTCGTCTCGGCACGAAAACGACCTCCTTCCTCCATCATCAAGGCAAGGGCATTGAAGATGAAACTTGGCTGAGTGCACGTTTCTCGTTAAATGTGGTTCAGCCTGCAGATGACAATGACTTTTACTCGCCAAACACACCGCGTGAAGGTCGACGCTGCTCAGCCACAGAGGCACTATAAAAACGATAAATCTGCAATGACTGGAAGTGTGCCGAGACCTTTTCACCTGTTTCATCCAGCATATGACAGATAGATTGTTTGAAAAGATTCGTCTGAAATGTGTCAGCCTGTTTGGTGGGGATGGAGTTTTGGCGCTGCCTGGGTGACATCACCAGGTAGTAAATTAATTAATAGTAACCCAATAAGAGCACCAGAGTGTCCAAAGCTCTTTGATACAGTCTATAACAAATTCATGCTTGGGAAAAATTGTCAATTGGCTAAGAGGCTATTTTTGACCTGGGACTTGAATCGCACACACACAGCCACACACACACAGCACACACACACACACACACACACACACACACTTTTAAAGCACCCTATGCGTCCTTTTGAGAATCCCTCTTTAACAAAGTAGGATTAATCTGTCGTTAATAACTCAGGAACCACATCCTGTGGATGGACAGCAACCTGCTTTCAATATACGTTGTATCACCTTCACTCATGACCTTCAGTGTTTCCTTTACGTTGAAAGTTAACCATGTATATTCTACTTACCATGCCAATCAATAGACCTTGAATTAGATTTAGAGATAGATGAGAGCAGAGTAGGATTAAGAGCAGATGAGAGAGGAGAGGGGATTCTGAAACTCCCTTGAGCTGAAGTAAACAAGTTGAATAAATCTTTTGCCAAGCTCACTCCTTGTGCCTAGTTGACAGGAAGTAGTCAGCCAGCTGCGAATCAAGCAGTGTTAGAAGCGTTCCCGGTCTGAAACATTTTAGATCCCTACTGAGTTCACCGGCTTACCAAGGATGAGCGTTGGCGGCTCTGTTGTTTTTCATAAGTTGACTGAATTCATGTAATGTTCTCATGCTCTCTACCTCACACACACAGCACACACAAAGTCACATGACTGTGATCCATATTTTTTTGCTGCAGCCCGTTGCCACAGCAACACTTGCAGGAATCCTAGAGACCTGGCGGCTGGACCATCTGTGGAGAGACGAGAGAAGGAAGGAGAGATTAGAGAGTGACGATACTTACTTGTGATCTGTTTACTTTCACATGTGCTTTTGACATGTGTTAAATACTGTTTCCTATACCAATAAATGGAGCGAGAGAGAGCGAAAGAATGAGAGGAAAATTAAGAAAATAAATAACCCCCGCCCTCCTTTCTCAAGAGTGCACTAGATAGAGCATAGATGAGCTTAGATCGGTCCTAGAGAGTAACTTTAGTCAAATAGCTCCAGTTTCTTCTAGACTGTCTAGGAAAGACTCCACTAGATGAAGGATAACGTATGATGTTATTTAGTAGTAGCGTCCCAGTCTTCTCTAGACTCAAGAGTCACACTAGATAGGTATAGTATAGTAGTAAGTCCAAGTTTCTCTAGCTCAGAGTCCACTAGATGAGGTATAGTATAGTAGTGTCCATTCTCTAGACTCAGAGTCCACGTAGATGAGGTTATAGTATAGTAGTATGGTCCAGTGTTCTCTAGACTCAGAGTCCACTAGATGAGATCGTAGATATAGTAGTAGCTCCAGTTTCTCTAGACTCAGAGGTCCACTAGACATGAGGTCTAGTATAGTAGTAGATCCAGTTCTCTAGACTCAGAGTCCACTAGATTGTAGATTTAGCTATATGTAGTAGATCCAGTTTCTCTAGGGATCTCAGAGTTCCACATAGATGAGGATTAGTATAGTAGTAGATCCAGTTCTCTAATCAAGTCCACAGATGAGTATTAGTGTATAGTAGTAGCTCCAGTTTCTCTAGACCCAGGTCCACTAGATGAGGTATAGTATAGTAGTAGTCCAGTTTCTCTAGACTCAGAGTCCACTAGATGATATATAGTATAGTAGTAGGTTCCAGTTCTCTAGACTACAGAGTCCACTCAGATGAGATATAAGTATCAGTAGATAGGTCCAGTTTCATGACTAGCTACTGGTTCTCTGACTAGCTACTGGTTCTCTGACTAGCTACTGGTTCTCTGACTAGCTACAGGTTCTCTGACTAGTTACTGGTTCTCTGACTAGCTACAGGTTCTCTGACTAGCTACTGGTTCTCTGACTAGCTACAGGTTCTCTGACTAGTTACTGGTTCTCTGACTAGCTACTGGTTCACTGACTAGCTACTGGTTCACTGACTAGCTACTGGTTCACTGACTAGCTACTGGTTCACTGACTAGCTACTGGTTCTCTCGCTGTTACACAAGCTTGGATATATAAGTGTTAGAAAACAAGCATACAGTTCAGTAGTAGTAGTAGTAGTAGTAGTGGGTGTGTGGTGCAGTGGGCGGCTTTGTAGGACTGGATTTGAACCAGAGTTCAACTCAGGACGATATTAATACATCAGAGAGGAAGACCTGAGAGAGAGAGACAGACTGCTGAAAGTATGAGATGGTTACTGAACACTCATCTGTATTGCTTGCTCTTTGGGGTTTTAGGCTGTGTTTCTGCATAAACACTTTGTGACATCTGCTGATGTTAAAAGGGCTTTATATATACATGTGATTTGATTGAAAAAGCCTTGGAGACTAGAGAGGAATATATACACAGAGAGAGAGAGAATGCGCTGTGGACACAAGGGAGAGTGATGGAGAGAAAGAGACAAGCGCCGGCTTGCTGAGCGGGCCCTAGTGGASCCAGTACGTTGTAGAAGGTGCAAGTAGTCTGTGAGCTATTTATCTTCATTTATAGTCTATTTTATGTTTTATTTAGATGAGTGCATAGACCGACGGCTTGTACAGGTCCGACCAATACACTCGTTTGTGTGTTTGTATAAGATTGGTGAAGATGCTGGAGGCAAAACTAAAGAWACAGGAAACGTCTCGGCACACGTCCAATCAGATGCACYTTTCTGTAAATGTGGCTGAGCTTTCTGGTGAAGGTCGACTGCTCAGCCACAARTAAATAAATCTGCATCTGACTGGAAGTGTGCCGAGACCTTTTCCTGTTTCTCCAGCATAAGAGATGTTTGAAAAGAGATCGTCTGAAATGTCAGCCTGTTTTGGTGGGATGGAGTTTCCGCCTGCCTGGTGACATCACCAGGTGGTAAATTAATTAATAGACCAATAAGAAAGAGAGTTCCAAACCTCTCTTTGACAGTCCTATACAAATTCATGCTTGAGAAATTGCTCATTGCTAAGAGGCTATTTTTGACCTGGTGACTGACACACACACACACACACACACACACACACACACACTTTAAACACCCTATGCTCCTTTGAGAACCCTCTTTCAAAGTGTTAATTGCTTAATTAACTCAGGAACCACACCTGTGTGGAAGCACCTGCTTTCAATATACGTTGTATCCCTCATTTACTCAAGTGTTTCCTTTACGTTGAAAGTTACCTGTATATTTCCCATGCCAATAAAGACCCTTTGAATTTAATTTAGAGAGAGAGAGAGAGAGAGAGAGAGAGAGGGGATTCTTAAACTCCTCTGAGGCTGAGTAAACAAGTGAAATAATTTTTGCCAAGCTCCTCCTTGTGCCTGTGAACAGGAAGTAGTCACCAGTGAGATCAGCAGTGTTATGAAGCGTTCCCGGTCTGAAACATTTAGATCCCTACTGAGTCACCGCTTACCAAGGATGAGCGTTGGCGGCTCTGTTGTTTTTCATAAGTTGAATGAATTCATGTTAATGTTCTCTCTCTCTCTCTCACACACACAGCACACACAAAGTCACAGTGACTGTGATCCATATTTTTTTGCTGCAGCCCGTTGCCACAGCAACACTTGAGGAATCCTAGAGGCCTTGGCCGCTGGCCATCTGTGGAGAGAGAGAGAGAAGGAGAGATAGAGAGTGAGATACTTACTTTGTGATTGTTTATTTCACTTGCTTTTGCAATGTTAAATATGTTTCCTATACCAATAAATGGAGCGAGAGAGAGCGAAAGAATGAGAGGAAAATAAGAAAAAAATAACCCCCGCCCTCCTTCTCAGAGTCCACTAGATGAGATCTAGTATAGTAGTAGATCCAGTTTCTCTAGACTCAGAGTCCACTAGATGAGGTATAGTATAGTAGTAGGTTCCAGTTCTCTAGACTCAGAAGTCCACTAGATTGAGGTAAGTATAAGTGTAGTAGCTCCCAGTTTCTCTAAGACTCAGAGTCCACTAGATGAGAATCTAGTATAGTAGTGTCCAGTTTCTCTAACTCAGAGTCCACTAGATGAGGGTTAGGTATAGGTAGTATCTCCAGTTTCTCTAGACTCCAGAGTCCACATAGATGAGATCTAGTATATTAGTAGATCCAGTTTTCTCTAGACTCAGAGCCACTAGACATGAAGGTAATAGTATACGGTAGTAGGTCCAGTTTCTCTAGACTCAGAGTCCACTAGATGAGATCTAGTAATAGTAGTAGTCCAGTTTCTCTAGATTCAAGTCATAATGAGGTATACTATATGTAGTAGATACAGTTTCTCTAACTCAAGTCCAAGATGAGTATGTTATAGTAGTAGCGTCAGTTTCTCTAGACTCAGAGTCCACTAGATGAGGTATAGTATAGTAGTAGATCCAGTTTCTCTAGACTCAGAGTCACTAGATGAGGTATAGAGTATGTAGTAGCTCCAATATCTAGGTGAACCAAAGGCTTTAGAATCATAATATGGGACGAATTGAAAACAACACGCTGCAGTTTACTGAGGAAAATACCACAGTCCACTAAGACAAAGTTGTTTGGGAGGTGGAGAGACCTAGAAAGAGAGAGAGAGATGGAAGGTAAGAAAGAAGAAGAGAAAGTGCGAGGAAGAGAACGTCTCTAACGGTGGTTTTGTTTTAACCCGGATAAAAATGAAAAAATCCCGAGAGAAGAGAGAGAGAGAGAGAGAAGAGAGAGAGAGAGAGAGATGAGAGAGAGAGAGAGAGAGATAGAGAGATAGGAAGAAGGAAGAGGAAGAGAAGCGAGAGGAGAGAAAAGAGAGAGAGAGAGGAAAGAGAGAGACAGGAGAGAAGAGAGAGAAGAGAGAGGAGAGAGAGATAGGAAAGGAAGAAAGAGGAAGAAGAACGCGAGAGGAAGAGAGAAAGAGAGAGCGAGAGACAGAGAGACCAGAGAGGGTTGTGGTGAACGACATGACTCCTATAGGCTTCATGTTGAGCCCTGTGGTGATCTAGACATACCTGTCTCTACACATTCACTGTCAAATCATACCTCAGCTAGAACTCCTTTCCCTCCCTCCCTCCTCCCTCCCTCCCCTTCCTCCTCCCTCCTTATGCATCTCTCTCCCTCATCTCTCTCCTCTTCGCTCTCTCTGCCCTCACTCTCTCCCTCCCTCCCTCTCTCCCTCCTTCGCTCTCTCTCCCTCCTTCCACTCTCTCTCTCTCCCTCTCTCCCTCTTCACTCTTTCTCCCCTCATCTATCTCCCTCCCCCCCTCTCTCCCTCCCTCTCTCCCTCCTTCACTCTTTCTCCCTCATCTATCTCCTCTCTCCTCCCGTCTCCTCCTCCTCCCTCCTTCACTCTTCTCCCTCATCTCTCTCCCCCCTTTCTCCCTCTTCACTCCCTCCTTCACTCTTTCTCCCCTCATCTCTCTCCTTCCTCTCTCCCTCCTTCATCTTTTCTCCCTCATCTCTCTCCCTCCCTCCCTCTCTCCCTCCTTCACTCTTTCTCCCTCATCTCTCTCCCCTCCTTCACTCTCTCTCCCTCCCTCCCTCTCTCTCTCCCTCGCTCTCTCCCTCCTTCACTCTTTCTCTCCCCTCATCCTCTCCCTCCTTCACTATCACTCCATCAACTATCACTCCATCACCCTCCTCCTCTCCCTCCCTCATTCCCCCTCCCTCTCTCTCTACCTAGAACGTTTACATTCCAATCAGTGGCTGAAGGAAACCATATCGAAGAGATGTATTGCCTGTTTAGTGAAGGAGTGAGTAGAGTTGGAGAGAGAGAGAAAACTATGACAGGTAAATCATCATTTCTGCTAACAAGAAGTGGTCAGGTTTTCATGGGAACATTTGTCACTTTTTGGTGACTGCATTTCCTAAACTGGGCCGATCATCACACACACAACACCACACACACACACACACACACACACACACACACACACACACACACACACACACTCACCACACACACACACCACACACACACACACACACACACACACACACACACACACACACACACACAGTCTAAACTAAACTCATAAACACACCAGCAGGAGGTCAAGCCACCCGTCTGGCAGGACCACCGGAACCTCCAGATCGCCATAGCGATGACACCGGCTGTGAGGCGACTGGAGGAGACCAAAAAAGCAGAAAAAAAGAGGAGGAAATGACAAGAGGAAAACACATCAGAGTTGATGCTAATGATGGTGGAGGCAGGTGATGTGTCTGCCAAAACTCACACACACACACACACTGGTCCAAAAACCTGCTGCGTTAATTGCAGGGCTGCTGGTTCTCTTCAAGGCTGACGCTCACCTTGGCTGACCCCTCACCACCCTGCACACATACACACACACACATTCACCTCACCACAGGGGCCAGCTACAGAGCGAGCTGTGTGTTATTTCAGCACCAACTGCCACAGCAGGCTTCACCTGTCTGATGGTAATTTAGGTTGTCATCCACCACAGAGCAGGCAGACTGTAGCTAACAGATCTAACAGTAGTGGGCGACCTGGAGTCTATACACTCTGAAATCATAGCATTATCTCTACTAATTATCTCTCTATGTGAATCCCAATTCCATTTCCAAGTTCAACTGGGTATTTTTAAAGATTGCTCGGCCTTCTGTTATTTTAAGTTCCGCAAAGATAAATAATTACTGCCAAATACAAGTCAATGTGATGCAAATTCATTATGCAGCTGCAGTTCAGTCATGTTTCTAAGTTCACTGGGTTTTCTATGCTTGGTTGCCATTCCGCTATTGCAATGTTAACCAAAGATAATGAAAAATGGTCAATATATTACCACTGGGTAAAAATATATTGTGTTCCCCAAAGGTCAGTGTAAGGTCAAATACCCAACGCTCAATGTCCCTTAATAAAGCCCTGAGGGAGATGGAAAAACAGCCAACTCCAACCAACACTACTCCGTCAGGTAAAACACATCTGGTGTGCCCCAAGGGTCTGTGTTGGGTCCAATATCCAACTCTCAATGTCCCTTAATGTTGTCCTGAAGGACAACCCGACTCCAGCTAATATCACTCCTAGGATGGATCCCAAATGGCACCTTACTCTCTATATATAATAGAGAGTAAGGGGTGTCTTAAGTGGCTTTATAGGGCACTAATCAAAACTAGTGCCCTATAAAGCCATTTAAGACACCCCTAATCAATAAAGGCCCGGTCACTATAGTGAGATACTGGTGGTATTATTGACGTTATTGATCTACTGTATAGGTTAAAGGCCCGATCACTATAGTGAGATACTGGTGGTATTATTGAAGTTATTGATCTACTGTATGGTTTAAAGGCCT
The DNA here is from genome assembly GCF_002910315.2 of Salvelinus sp. IW2-2015. NCBI lineage: Eukaryota > Metazoa > Chordata > Actinopteri > Salmoniformes > Salmonidae > Salvelinus > Salvelinus sp. IW2-2015. The sequence goes on along the minus strand of NW_019944270.1, from coordinate 63,887 downwards.
GGTCACTATAGTGAGATACTGGTGGTATTATTGATCTACTGTATGGGTTAAAGGCCTGGTCACTATAGTGAGATACTGGTGGTATTATTGATCTACTGTATGGGTTAAAGGCCTGGTCACTATAGTGAGATACTGGTGGTATTATTGATCTACTGTATGGGTTAAAGACTTGGTCACTATAGTGAGATACTGGTGGTATTATGATCTACTGTATGGGTTAAAGGCCTGGTCACTATAGTGAGATACTGTGGTATTATTGATCTACTGTATGGGTTAAAGCCCTGGTCACATATAGTGAGATACTGGTGGTATTATTGATCTACTGTATGGGTTAAAGACCTGGTCACTATAGTGAATACTGGTGGTATTATTGATCTACTGTATGGGTTAAAGGTCTGGTCACTATAGTGAGATACTGGTGGTATTATTGATCTACTGTATGGGTTAAAGGCCTGGTCACTATAGTGAGATCTGGTGGTATTATTGATCTACTGTATGGGTTAAAGACCTGGTCACTATAGTGAGATACTGGTGGTATTATTGATCTACTGTATGGGTTAAAGGCCTGGTCACTAGTGAGAGATACTGGTGGTATTATTGATCTACTGTATGGGTTAAAGGACCTCAGACATAAAACACCATTGGAGGGCTGGAACCCTTACGTTTTCTGGAGTGGTTGTCAATGACACCTAAACGGGTTAATTGATTTATTACAGCCAAATTAGACATATTACTGTGTGTGTGGTGTGTGTGGTGTGTGTGTGTGTGTGTGTGTGTGTGTGTGTGTGTGTGTGTGTGTGTGTGTGTGTGTGTGTGTGTGTGTGTGTGTGTGTGTGTGTGTGTGTGGGTGTGTGCGTGCGTGCGTGCGTGCGTGCGTGTGTGTGTGTGTGCGTGCCCTTTGGAAATGAAGTTGCTTACTTAATGTGTTCCGTAGTAAATGAAGTTAACCCCTTTATGACCATGAAGGGAAGATCACAGATCAAAGGGAACCGAGGCCTTTGGGGGTGAAATTAGATTTTGATTGAAATCCAAATGATAGGCAAGCAGAAATGTTGGAGTCATCTGTGTGACAGAGCGATAGAAGAGGAGAGAGAGAGATAGAAGAGGAGAGAGAGAGAGAAAGTGAAGGGATACATTAAAGAAAAGAGGACAAAATGAGAGAGTAGAGAGACAGATTTAGAAACAGACAGAGAGAGAGGAAATGAAGGAGAGAGGGAGAGAGTGACTGGTTGGTGTGCAGAAACCTACCCCTGTCTAGAGTCTCCACCCCTTCCAAACCTCTCTCTTCCTCCATGTCTGACCTGTCAACGCTCCCCAAGTCTGCTACAGAAACATATGGAAGCAAACTCCTCCGAAAAGCATCATCAAATCACTTAAATGACAGTTGAGTTGTGAGCCCCGACATCAGCCCTCTGTTTTATGGACCTATTTCATTTGTCAAAGCAATTGGCCACATTGGTGTGTGTGTGTGTTGTGTTGTGTAATACTCTGAGTGTTTCTGCAAAATATATACAGGTACGTTTTAAATATATACAGGTACATTCTAAATATATACAGGTACATTCTAAATATATACAGGTACGTTCTAAATATATACAGGTACGTTCTAAATATATACAGGTACATTCTAAATATATACAGGTACGTTCTAAATATATACAGGTACGTTCTAAATATAGACAGGTACATTCTAAATATATACAGGTACATTCTAAATATATACAGGTACATTCTAAATATATACAGGTACATTCTAAATATATACAGGTACATTCCAAAGCTTGTAGGATAGGTTCAGGACTGGGAATCTTTGAGAACATAACTCAATATCTGCGTCCCAAATTGAACCCTGTTCCCTATGTAGTGCGTTGCTTTTAACAAGAGCCCTATGGGCCCTAGTAAAATGTAGAGCTGTAAATAGAGAGTAGGGGGCCATTTGAACAGCTGTCTTTGAGTACAGAACTCAATGGGTGGTCATCCTTCCTCTATGTGGAATAGAAACATGAAAGGTATTCCGTTTGAACGCGCTTCACAAACAATCCCATCCCCTCTCTCCATCCCTCTCTACCTGATCCCCTGTTTCCCCCAGGAGTCACATCCTGACATTGATTTCATCTACTCCACGTACTCCCCCATCTCTCTCCTTCTTCCTCTCCCCCTCTTTCTCTCTCCTCCCTCTCCCCCTCTCCTTCTCCCCCCCTCTCTCTCTTTCTCTCTCTCTCTTGTCTACTTCACACAGCCCTGTCAACATAGCAGAGAGACAGAGATGGTCCAGAGGGAGGGAGGGAGGGAAGGGAGAGGGAGGAGGGAGGGAGGGGAGGAGGGAGGGAGGGAGGGAGGGAGGGGGAGGGGAAGGGAGAAAGATGAGGAAGGGAAGATTGAGGAGAGGAGTTGGGTGTGGGTGGAGGGAAGGATGGATGATTGAGAGAGCAGTGAGAGAGGGAGGTCAGACAGAAAAGGGGGGAGGGTTGAACAAAGGAGAAGCAAGAGAGAGAAAGAAGAATAATTGGGGGAGCACGAAACATTCGTATAATAAACATTATAGAGAGAAATACAGAGAGAAGAGAGGAGAGAGAGACAGAGAGAGGAAGGGAGAACAGAGGAGGGGAGCAAGAGAGCAAAGCAAAAGGAAGAGAAGCAGAGAACAAAGAGAAACGATGAGAGAGATGAGAGCGAGACGAGATGAGCAGAGAGAGAGAGGAGAGAGAGCAGAGAGATAGAGAGGAGAGAGAGAAGAGAGAGACAGACAGAGAGAGAGGACGACAGAGAGAGAGAGAGAGACAGGAGAGAGAGAGAGAGAGGAGAGAGAGAGAACGAGAGAGAGAGAGAGAGAGAGAGAGAGAGAGCAAGAGATATGAGAGAGAAGAGAGAGAAGAGAGAGAACGAGAGAGAGAGAGAGAGAGAGAGAGAGAGAGAAGAGAGAGAGAGAGAGAGAGAGAGAGAAGAGAGAGAGAGAGAGAGAGGAGAGAGAGAGAGAGAGAGAGAGAGAGAGAGAGAGAGAAGAGAGAGACAGAGAAGAAAGAGAGAGAGAGAGAGAGAGAGAGAGAAGAGAGAGAAGAGAGAGAGAGAGACGAGAGAGAGAGAAGAGCAGAGAGAGGGACTTCCTTAACCCAAATGTATGCCCTTATTAGAGACAACATATTTCCCTCAGATACACAGACCTACAAAGAATTGAAAAACAAATCCAATTTTGATAAAACTCCCATATCTTACTGGTGAAAACCGGTTGCCATCACAGCAGCAATATTGTGACCTGTTACAACAAGAAAAGGGCAACGTGAAGAAGTGAAGAACAAACACATTCTAAAATACCACCTTATGTATTTTCTCCTTTGGTACTTTAATTATCATTACAACACTGTATATAGACATAATATGGACATTTGAAATGTCTTATTCTTTTTGGAACTTGTGTGAGTTGTAATATTACTGTTCACTTTTATTGTTTATTTCACTTTTGTTTATCCATTTCACTTGCTTTGGGAATGCAAACACGATGTTTCCCATCGCCCTTGAAATTGAATTGAATTCACAGAGAGAGAGAGAAAGAGAAAGTCTATTCAGTCGAACAGTAAATGAGTGTGGCATCTCTCTAGCTGTACGCCACAGGAGGTTTCTCCTGTGTGTCATAAGTCTCTCCGAGCAGAGATGCCCGTTCAAAGCAAACAAGTTGTACCTCCAATGTCACATCACATCAGTCATGCAGAGTGGATGTACTGTAATGAAAGCAGCAACAGTCCCTGATGGGATGTGGACCCTGCCAGAGCACATACAGGTCACCGTCTCTTTACTCTGCATACTGTAAACACATGCTCTTCTTTTACACGGGCAAGCCATCCATTTTTACTAAATATCGTAGTCAACAGCACAGACATAGTCCTCGCAGGTGGCAATGTGTGTGGGTGATTCTGGTTGTCTTTTTGGACCGAATGTGCATCTCTACAATTTCACACACACACACTCTCTCTCTCTCCTCTCTCTCCTCCTCCGTTCTCTCTCATCGTCTCTCTCTCTCTCTCTCTCTCTCTCTCCCTCTCTCTGTCTCTCTCCTTCTCCCTGTCCTCTGCCTCTCTTCTCTCTTCCTCACCTCACTCTGGACAGGAAATGTTTGATTGAATAATAAAGTGAATTGAGGGGATGGCATGGCCACACACACGCACTGCATGCGCGCGCGCGCACACACACACACACACACACACCACACACACAACACACACACACATCACGACACACAAGCAGAGTCACACAACACACACAAAACAGAAAGAGATAAGAGTAGGTGATGTGGTGTTTACGATTGGTCGCATCGGGATTCAAAAGCATCACTTATGTCATCTCACTCTGATACTTGGTTTGGGTAGCAGACCGCATGCGGAACCAGCTTGGCTGTTGGGTGGGATGGGTGATCTTTTCGTGGTGTTGTGGGGGGGCAAGAGGAGGTAATTCTGCCTGCGCCCCGCCCGCCTCGCCTGCCTGCCCCTGCCGCCATCGTCGAGCTGTCTTTTCTGAATGGTCTATTGCTTTTTCCCCTTTCTCCCTCGTCCGTAACGCAATAGTAATCCGTCTCTCTCGTCTCGTCACGCCCGGTCATAGAGAGGTTTATTCGCTATTTTTGGTAGCCAGGGTGTGACTAGGGGGCATTCTAGTTTCTTTATTTCGTAGTTTCTATTTCTATGTTTTGGCCCGAGTGTGGGTCCCAATCAGTACGGCAGGCTGTGATCGTGTGTCTGATTGAATCTCTACTTAGGCAGGTCATTTGGTTTCCATCTTTTCTATTGTGTGGCTTTCTTACAGTTTGCATTGGTTGGTAATTTTTGCCCTGCAGAACGTCACGTTCGTAGGTTGTCTTTGTGTTGTCGGTTCATTAAATAAATAATAGAATGACACGTACCACCTGCGGCTTTGCCCACTTCTCCCGTACGATCGTGACACTCACCTCTCTCTCCCCCTCTCCGTCCTCTCCCTCCCCATCTCCCCCCTCTCCTTCTCCCTCTCTCCCTCTCTCTCCCCCTCTCTCCTGTCCCTTCTCCTCCCCGCATCTCTCTCCCCCTGCTGTCTCGCTCTCCCTCTCTCTCCTCTCGCTCTGCCCCTCCCCCATCTCACTCCCCCTCTGCTCTCCTCCCCTCCCCTCTCTTCTCTCTCCTCCCCTCCCCCACTCTCTCCCCTCTGTGTCGCTCTCCCTCTCTCTCTTCTCCCTCTCCCCCATCTTCACTCCCCTCTCTCTCCTCCCTCTCTCCTCTCTCTCTCGTCCTCTCCCTCCCCCATCTCTCTCCCCCTCTGTCTCGCTCTCCCTCCTCTCTCTCTCTCCCCTCTCCCCCTTCCCTGAACCACTCTGTATGTGTGGAGAACGTGTAACAAGCTTTAGCCCGCTTCCACTCTCTCTTCTCCCTCCATCTTCTCTCTCCTCTCCCTCTCTCCTCCCATCTCCTCTCCTCTCCCCCTCTCCTCCCCATCTCTCTCTCTCCCCCCTCTCTCTCCCCATCCTCCCCTTCCCCGCTCCGAGACACTCTGTTGTGTGGAAGAACAGATGTAAACAGAGACTTAGGCCCGTTCATCAGCTCCTTCCCGCTGGTGCAATAGTACATCTCCATGGAGATGCATCAGCTCTGGATGAATAGGAACGCTGTGTAACACAGTACACGGTCTATGCTGTCACTGCACGGTTTTTCTAACCACAGACAATTGGTTAGTCTATAGCAAAATAGGGAAAATTGGTTAGTCCGCAGAAATAGGGAACATTATTATATTTGAGAGTATAACATTTAGAGGGGAAATCTGCATTCTGAATAATAACAAAGACAGATTCCCGCCACCATTTGGGAAAAAGCTGAGGGATGGGCCGGAGAAATAACACACTCTCAGATTCATGGACAAAGCTATGGGAGGAATGACCATGCCATGACATCACAATGATAGTTAATCAAGGTTTTGAGCTAGTATAGTGTTTATTACTTGTTACAAACATGGAGGAAAATATGGTATATTTGCTTTCGTGATGGGGTACAAAGTTGAAACTAAGCTCATGGGTCATTTCTCAGTTATGGTTCTCCTGAATCAAGGGTACATATTATTCATTATCAGTCCACAACTGAATGTAGCAGCTGCGATGAGCAAGTTACTTCTCTGCGTCGTTCCTTCTCTCTCGTGTCCTCTAGACGAAAGGGTCAACTCTCCAGGAGACCAACACTGTTCTAAAACCAACACGTCAACACACACCCTGTTCTAAACCACACACACACACACGTTCTACACACACACACACACTTTCTAACAGCACACACACACACTGTTCTACACACACCACACACACTGTGTTCTAAACACACACACACTGTTCTACACTAACACAACACACACACTGTTTCTTAAACACACACACACATGTTCTAACACACACACACACACTGTCAAACACACACACACACACGTCTAAAACACACACACGTTCTAAACACACACACACACACACTGTCTAACACCACACACACTAAAACACAACACACACACACTGTTCAACACACACACCACACACACTGTCTAAACCACACACACACACACACACACACACACACACACACACACACACACACACACACAACACACACACTGTTCTAAACACACACACACCACACACACACACACACACACACACACACACACACACACACACACACACACACACAACAACACACACACACACACACACAACACACCCACCCACACACTACACACACACACACACACACACACAAATACACACTGCGCCTCAATGTCACTATGCAGAGAAAAGCATATTCTCTCTGCTTCACACAACACCAGCAGAGCAGAGAAAGAAAAGAAAGAGAGAGGAAACGTTTCTTTCTTTTTTCATTCACTCCATTTTCTCTCTTGGCAGTGAGGCAGTTCTGACATTTAGGAAGTAGTGTTCACTGGAGAAAGGCAATCTATTGACGCAAGGTGTTGTTTAGGATAGAGGAAATGGAGAGAGGGAGGGAGGGAGGGAGCATACCTTTAACTAAAAAATACAGAGAAAATAAAGAATAGTACGTAAGGGGATACAGAAACATTTAAAAGAGCAAGTAAGAGGGAGGGAGGGAGGGAGGGAGGGCCTATAAAGAGAGAGAGACAATACCCTGTCTGCAGTTGTACATCAGCGTTCCTTTCTTTTATCTCTCTCTTTCTTTAAGATGCTTTACAGGCACTTCTGTGGTGTGATTGGACCCTATAAACCCCCCAGCTGATATCTGTGGTGTGATTGGACCCTATAAAACCCCCAGCTGATATCTGTGGTGTGATTGGACCCTATAAAACCCCCAGCTGATATCTGTGGAGTGAGTTGTACCCTATAAAACCCCCAGCTGATATCTGTGGTGTGATTGGACCCTTAAAACCCCCAGCTGATATCTGTGTGTGATTGACCCTATAACCCCAGCTGATATCTGTGGTGTGATTGGACCCTATAAACACCCTAAGCTGATATCTGTGGTGTTGATTTGACCCTATAAAACCCCCACCGCTGATATCTGTGGAGGGAAGAGACTGCAGTCCACGGATCACTATGAGACTCTGTAGCAAGTCACTATGAGCTCCTGTAGCAAAGTCACTATGAAGACTCCTGTAGCAAAGTCACTATGAAGACCTCCTGTAGCAAAGTCACTATGAAGACCTCCTGTACAAAGTCACTATGAAGACCTCTGTAGCAAAGTCAATATGAAGACCTACTGTAGCAAAGTCACTATGAAGAGCCTACTGTAGCAAGTCATCTATGAAGACCTACTGTAGCAAAGTCACTATGAAAGACTCCTGTAGCAAAGTCACTATGAAGACCTCCTGTAGCAAAGTCACTATGAGACCTACTGTAGCAAAGTCACTATAAGACCTACTGTAGCAATCACTATGAAGACCTACTGTAGCAAAGTCACTATGAAGACCTCTGTAGCAAATCACTATGAAGACCTCCTGTAGCAAAAGTCACTATGAAGACCTACTGTAGCAAAGTCACTATGAACCTCCTGTAGCAAAGTCACTATGAAGAACCTCCTGTAGCAAAGTCACTATGAAGACCTACTGTAGCAAAGTCACTATGAAGACCTCCTGTAGCAAAGTACTATGAAGACCTCCTGTAGCAAAGTCACTATGAAGACCTACGTGTAGCAAAGTCACTATGAAGACCTCCTGTAGCAAGTCACTATGAAGACCTCTGTAGCAAAGTCACTATGAAGACCTCCTGTAGCAAAAGTCACTATGAAAGACTCCTGTAGCAAAGTCACTATGAAGACCTACTGTAGCAAAGTCACTATGAAGACCTCCTGTAGCAAAGTCACTATGAAGACCTCCTGTAGCAAAGTCACTATGAAGACCTACTGTAGCAAAGTCACTATGAAGACCTCCTGTAGCAAGTCACTATGAGACCTTCTAGCAAAGATCACTATAGAAGACCTACTGTAGCAAAGTCACTATGAAGCCTCCTGTAGCAAATCACTATGAAGACCTACTGTAGCAAAGTCACTATGAAGACCTACTGTAGCAAAGTCACTATGAAGACCTACTGTAGCAAAGTCACTATGAAGACCTCTAGCAAAGTCCTATGAACTACTGTACAAGTCACTATGAAGACCTCCTGTAGCAAAGTCTTCCTGGACATCTGTGGTCTAACCGTTCCTTGTTCTGGCACAGCGTGTAGTCACATCGCCGTCCACCCACCGCCTTGACTTCAATCATTAAAACATGTGTGTGGGCCAATCACAGCCATGTCCCCCGAGACATGATTAAGGCACAATAACATGATCATGTGGATGTCCTCAATGTGTTCAAAACCACAAACGATTTCATTAACCAGTCAATCCAGAGTGTTGCTCGGTCAGTCATGGCTCTTACAGTGCACTGCACGTACACACACACCACACCTACGCACACCCACGCATGCACACACGTACACACACAACACACCCACGCACACCCACGCATGCAACACGTACACACACACACACACCACGCATGCACACACGTCACACACACACACCCACGCACACCACGCATGCACACACGTACACACACACACCACCCACGCACACCCACGCATGCACACACGTACACACACACACACACCCACGCATGCACACACGTACACACCACACACCCACGCATGCACACACGTACACACACACACCCACGCATGCACACACGTACACACACAACCACAGACACACACAAACACACACACACACACACACACACACACACACACACACACACACACACACACACACACACACACACACACACACACACACACACACACACACGTACACAACACCACCCACGCACACCCACGCATGCACACACGTACAACACACACACCACCCACGCACACCACGCATGCACACACGTACACACACACACACCCACGCACACCCACGCATGCACACACGTACACACACACACCCACGCACACCCACGCATGACACACGTACACCACACACACACCCACGCACACCCACGCATGCACACACTACACACAACACACACCACGCACACCACGCATGCGACACACGTACACACACACACCCACGCATAGCACACACACACACACACACACACACACACACACACACACACACACACACACACACACACACACACACACACACACACACACACACACACACACACACACACACACCACACCACACACACACACACACAGCATGCACACACGTACACACAACACACACCCACGCATCACACACGTACCACACACACACACCCACGCACACCCACGCATGACAACGTACACACACAACCCACGCGATGCAACACACACACACCCACGCACACCAACACACACCCACGCATGCATACACGTACAAACACACACACCCCTATGCACACCCACACACACCCACGCACACCCACGCATGCACACACAATGTGTGGAGAGTAGTACTTGATGGATGGAGGACTACTGAAGTGACAAAGAGACAGAGTAAATGTCATTTCATTTTGTTTCATTAAAGGAATGTGTCAAAAAGAATTTGACACACACAGAGATTCTCCCTCTCTCTCTTAGCAAACAGTGGCCGTCTGGCATACCCTCCCCCACTCTCAGGCTCAGTGTCCCTGGAGAAAACCCTCCTTTCTCAAGTACACACTGTACCATCTGAGCTTTACTTTACTACACAACAAGACTAACAACCACCGAGAACAGAGATGACAGAGAGAACAGAGATGACAGAGGACAGAGAGGACAGAGGACAGAGAGGACAGAGAGGACAGAGGACAGAGAGAACAGAGAGGACAGAGGACAGAGAGGACAGAGGACAGAGAGAACAGAGAGAACAGAGAGAACAGAGAGGACAGAGAGGGCAGAGATAACAGAGATGACAGAGAGGGCAGAGAGAAAAGAGAGGACAGAGAGGGCAAAGAGAACAGAGAGGACAGAGATGACAGAAAGAACAGAGAGAACAGAGAACAGAGAGAACAGAGAGGACAGAGAGGGCAGAGATAACAGAGAGGACCGAGAGGACAGAGAGAACAGAGAGGACAGAGAGAACAGAGAGGAGAAACTTTCTCCCGGGGTGCCGGAAATGTCAGAAAATCATTTTCAATTAGGAACTGATGAATAGTGTGAAGCAACAAAACCTTCAGCAGGGGACAGAAATGAACGTAACATCCGTCCAACGCTGTTGCACCACTAAATGAAACAGCCACGGAGGCAGAAGCAGAAAGAACCAGAATGTTGAAAAAGGTTCTGGAAGATTCTGGGTGGTCTGAGTTCTTTTTCTGCTCCCTTTCTGGTCTGCCAAAATCCCCACTGTCTCTGCAGTATAACTCTTCGAGCGAGAAAGTTAGTCTGAATTCCTTCAGCCTTATCTGCAGTTCCAGCACACACACACACACACACACACACACAGGGACACACACAAAGAAACAGATATCGAGAGAGAGAGAGGCAGAGGAGGGGAAAGCGTTTTGCTTGCCTTCTTACCTTGGTTCATATCTTGTTAGTTTATCTTTCTTGGTTTCTTTTGTTAATTACATGCCTCTCTTTTTATCCTTTTCCTGTCACTTCACTTTTTCTCCTCCGCATACCCAGACTAGTGTACTAAATAGTACACGGAAAAAGAAAGTGTTATAGTATGTGACTTTTCTAAAATACTACTCCGAATGCGGCATCTAATGACGATTGCGTTGACTCCCAGCATTCGTTCAGTTTGGTAGTGAGTCAATTTATCTGAATATCAGCTGCTGTCGAACATGTGAGTGGGAAAAGAAAAGTGAATTCTACGAGATAAAATGGCAAAATTAGTATTTAAGTACGTAGTACGCTAGAATGGGTATTAGGACAGGGACAGTCTCTCTCCTCCCACATCTCCCCCTCTCCCTATGTTTCTATCTCCTGCAGTATCTCTCTCCCTCTCTCCCTATATTTCTATCTCCTGCAGTATCTCTCCATCTCTCACTATGTTTCTATCTCCTGCAGTATCCCTCTCACTATGTTTCTATCTCCCTCTCTCACTATGTTTCTATCTCCAGCAGTATCTCTCCCTCTCTCACTATGTTGCTATCTCCTGCAGTATCTCTCCCTCTCTCACTATGTTTTCTATCTCCTGCAGTATTCTCCCTTTCTTCTCCTGCAGTATCTCCTCTCCTCTCTCCTATGTTTCTATCTCCTGCAGTATCTCTCTCCCTATGTTTCTATCTCCTGCAGTATCTCCTCCTCCTGCTCACTATGTCTCTGTCCCCTGCAGTAATCTCTCCCTCTCTCCCTATGTTTTCTATCTCCCTGCAATATCTCTCCCTATGTTTCTATTCCTGCAGTATCTCTCTCCCTATGTTTCTATCTCCTGCAGTATATCTCTCCCTATGTTTCTATCTCCTGCAGTATCTCTCTCCCTCTCTCCTATGTTTCTGTCTCCTGCAGTATCTTCCTATGTTTCTATCTCCTGCAGTATATCTCTCCCTATGTTTCTATCTCCTGCAGTATCTCTCTCCCTCTCTCCCTATGTTTCTGTCTCCTGCAGTATCTCTCCCTATGTTCTATCTCCTGCAGTAATATCTCTCCCTATGTTTTATCTCCTGCAGTATCTCTCTCCTCTCTCCCTATGTTTCTGTCTCCTGCAGTATCTCTCCCTATGTTTCTATCTCCTGCAGTATCTCTCTCCTCTCTCCCTATGTTTCTATCTCCTGCAGTATCTCTCGCTTATGTTTCTATCTCCTGCAGTATCTCTCTCCCTATGTTTCTATCTCCTAGTATCTCTCTCCTATGTTTCTATCTCCTGCAGTATCTCTCTCCCTCTCTCACTATGTTTCTGTCTCCTGCAGTATCTCTCTCCTTCTCTCCCGATGTCTCTGTCCCCTGCAGTATCTCTCCCTCTCTCACTATGTTCTGTCCCTGCAGTATCTCTCCTCTCTCACTATGTCTCTGTCCCCTGCAGTATCTTCCTTCTCTTGTTTTCTATTCTCTCTCTCTCGTTCACTATCAGTCTTTCTCCTCTCTCCGCCGCCTCCCCCCGCCTCTATCACTATGTCTCTGTCCCTGCAGTATCTCTCCTCTCTCACTATGTCTCTGTCCCTGCAGAATCTCTCCCTCTCTCAACTATGTTCTTGTCCCCTGCCGTATCTCTCCCTCTCTCACTATGTCTCTGTCCCCTGCAGTATCTCTCCTCTCTCACTATGTCTCTGTCCCCTGCAGTATCTCTCCCTCTCTCACTATGTCTCTGTCCCCTGCAGTATCTCTCCCTCTCACTATGTCTCTGTCCCTGCAGTTTTATTCCCCTCTCACTATGTCTCTGTCCCCTGCAGTATCTCTCCCTCTCTCACTATGTCTCTGTCCCCTGCAGTATCTCTCCCTCTCTCACTATGTATCTTGTCCCTGCAGTACTCTCTCCCTCTCACTATGTCTCTGTCCCCTGCAGTATCTCTCCCTCTCTCACTATGTCTCTGTCCCCTGCAGTATCTCTCCCTCTCACTATGTCTGTGCCCCTCAGTATCTCTCCCTCTCTCACTATGTCTCTGTCCCCTGCAGTATCCTCTCCCTCTCTCACTATGTCTCTGTCCCCCGTCGA
>NW_019944270.1:34537-47164 GCF_002910315.2 Salvelinus sp. IW2-2015 | reverse complement strand
GTTGTTGTGTGTGGTGTGTGTGTGGTGTGTGTGTGTGTGTGTGTGTTGTGTGTGTGTGTGTGTGTGTGTGTGTGTGTGTGTGTGTGTGTGTGTGTGTGTGTGTGTGTGTGTGTGTGTGTGTGTGTGTGTGTTTGCCTATCTCAGCATTTCTGCCTGCTCTGGAGTCCAACTGTATGCAAGGCCAGTTTTATGTTAAGGACTCTGGCCCTATTGTTACTGTTGCACAGACACACTGATACTGTTCTCAACTGCTGGTGACAGATGAGAGGTGAGAGGTCATAGGTCATAGTGTAAAGGATATGGGCCTGACGCGGCACGTATACACCAGCTCCACACACTTATACCGTACTTACACACAGTAGATCCAAAGCAAGTTGAAGGGTAAGGGGTTAGAGGTCAGAGGTCATAGGGTTAAAGGATATGGGCTGGACACGGCTCGTATACACCAGCTCCTGGGGAACGTGGTCTGCTTGAGACAGAAGAAGATGACAGGAGCCAGCTCAGGATACGGAACTATTAGGGTGCTGATGTCACTGCTCGCATCATCATCATCAGTATTGTCACCGTTGCACTCCTCCTCTTCTTCCATCACTCGTTCTTCTAGGATCGATCCCTCCATCCGCAGCTCCATCCGCAGCTCTTCCTCCTCCTCCTCTTCCTCGAGGGAGGAGCCACGGCGGGGGAGGGGCATCTCGTCGTCCCTGACGATGGAGACGGCCACCGCCCCCGCTGCTCCGGGACCCTCCTCCTTGGTCGTCATGGCAGCAGGGCGGTCTGAGGTAGAGGGGAGAGAGGAGAGAGAGGGGGTATAGGCAGAGAAAGAAAGGGAGAGAGGAGAGAGAGGGGGTATAGGCAGAGAAAGAAAGGGAGAGAGGAGAGAGAGGGGGTATAGGCAGAGAAAGAAAGGGAGAGAGGAAGGGGAGAAAGAGTTGAAGAAGTGGTTAGAGAACAGGACCAGCATGTCCTTTATGAGTTACTAATATACAGCAGAAACTCTGATTTGACATAGAATGTGCAATATCCTTTCCATTGATTTCCAATTATGTCCCCAGATATACCTCAAGGTTCAATATTACTACTGTAGAGGGCTGACAAATTCATGATGCTGAACAGACTGTGTAGGGAGATTATGAGGGTCATACATTAGTAATCGACATAGACACAATGATTCACAGTGTGTCTTCTAACACACACACACACACACACACACACACACACACACACACACCACTGGTTCAGGAATAGTATAAATCATATCAGGGGTACTCAACTCTTACGCTAGGAGGTCTGCTGGTTTCTGTTCTACTGATAATGAATTTACAACTGCTGGTGTCCCTGACTAGAGGGGAACAATGGAAAAATGCAGTGGAACCGGTTTCAAAGTCCAGAGCTGAGTTTGAGGGATATAGAGGCAGGATGACATGTGATTGCACATACATCACAAATCAGCTGACACATAAAGGACATGTAGTCAGTCACATGACAGCGTACTGAGGGACAGTCAGGATTGTGTGTGAAACACCATCCCAGGAGGTATGGGTTGTTGAGATGCAGCACAAATGTCCTGATAAGGACACAAAAATAATAATAATAATTATTATTATTATTGTAATTATTATTAGTAATTGTAATTATACACTGAGTGTACAAAACATTAGGAACATGCTCTTTCCATGACACAGACTGACCAGTTGAATCCAGGTGAAAGCTATGATCCCTTATTGATGTCACTTGTTAAATCCACTTCAATCAGTGTAGACGAAGGAGGGAGGAGACGGGTTAAAGAAGATTTTTAAGCCTTGAGACAATTGAGACATTGTCACGCCCTGACCTTAGAGAGCTTTTTATGTCTCTATTTTGGTTTGGTCAGGGTGTGATTTGGGTGGGCATTCTATGTTCATTTTCTATGTTTTTGTATTTCTTTTGTTTTGGCCGGATATGGTTCTCAATCAGGGACAGCTGTCTATCGTTGTCTCTGAATGGGAATCATACTTAGGCAGCCTTTTTCCCTTTTGTGTTTGAGGGAAGTTGTCTTTGTTTGTGGCCCTTAAGCTTCATGGTTGTTTATTTTGTTTCTTGCTTTGTTGGCGACATTTTAAAACGCTGCACTTTGGTCCAGTTCTTTTGACGGCCTTGACAGACGTTGATTGGTGTATGTGTGACATTCAGAGGGTGAATGAGCAAGACAAAACAATGTAAGTGTCTTTGAACGGTGTATAGTAGGTGGCAGGCGCACCGGTTTGAGTCAAGAACTGCTACACTGCTGGGTTTTTCACTCCTCAACAGTTTTACTGTGTGTATCCAGAATGTTCACCACCCAAGGACATCCAGTCAACTTGACACAACTGTGGGAAGCATTGGAGTCAACATGGGCCAGCATCCCTGTGGAACTCTTTCAACACCTTGTAGAGTCCATGCCCCGACGATTTGAGACTGTTCTGAGGGCGAAAGGGGTGGCAACTCAATATTAGGAAGGTGTTCTTAATGTTTTGTACACTCAGTGTATAACATTTATAGGCTTTTCAAATCAAATCCAATGTTATTGGTCACATTCGCCCAATATAACTAACTCTATTACAGGGAGTACCAGTACCAGATCAATGATGGAGCTCTATGCAGGAGTACCAGTACAGACACTGATGGAGCTCTATACAGGGAGTATCAGTACCAGATCAATGATGGAGCTCTATACAGGGAGTATCAGTACCAGATCAATGATGGAGCTCTATACAGGGAGTATCAGATCAATGATGGAGCTCTATAACAGGGAGTACCAGTACCAGATCAATGATGGAGCTCTATACAGGGAGTATCAGATCAATGATGGAGCTCTATACAGGGACTACCAGTACAGAATCAATGATGGAGCTCTATACAGGGAGTATCAGTACAGATCAATGATGGAGCTCTATACAGGGAGTACCAGTACCAGATCAATGATGGAGCTCTATACAGGGAGTATCAGTACCAGATCACTGATGGAGCTCTATACAGGGAGTATCAGTACCAGTACAATGATGGACTCTATACAGGGAGTACCAGATCAATAGGAGCTCTATACAGGGAGTAATCAGATCAATGAAGAGCTCTATACAGGGAGTATCAGATCAATGATGGAGCTCTATACAGGGAGTATCAAGATCAATGATGGAGCTCTATACAGGGAGTATCAGTACCAGATCACTGATGGAGCTCTATACAGGGGTACAGTACCAGATCACTGATGGAGCTCTATACAGGGAGTACAGTACCAGATCAATGATGAGAGCTCTATACAGGGAGTATCAGATCAATGATGGAGCTCTATACAGGGAGTATCAGATCAATGATGGAGCTCTATACAGGGAGACAGTACAGATCAATGATGGAGCTCTATACAGGGAGTATCAGTAACCAGATCAATGATGGAGCTCTATACAGGGAGTATCAGTAACCAGATCAATGATGGAAGCTCTATACAGGGAGTACCAGTATCAGATCAATGATGGAGCTCTATACAGGGAGTACGTACCAGATCAATGATGGAGCTCTATACAGGGAGTACCAGTACCAGATCATAGATGGAGCTCTATACAGGGAGTACCAGTACCAGATCAATGATGGAGCTCTATACAGGGAGTATCAGATCAATGATGGAGCTCTATACAGGGAGTACCGTACCAGATCAATGATGGAGCTCTATTACAGGGAGTATCAGTACCAGATCAATGATGGAGCTCTATACAGGGAGTACCAGTACCAGATCAATGATGGAGCTCTATACAGGGAGTATCAGAATCAATGATGGAGCTCTATACAGGAGTACCAGTACCAGATCAATGATGGAGCTCTATACAGGGAGTATCAGTACCAGATCAATGATGGAGCTCATAACAGGGAGTACCAGTCAATGATGGAGCTCTATACAGGATACCAGTACCAGATCAATGATGGAGCTCTATACAGGGAGTATCAGTACCAGATCAATGATGGAACTCTATACAGGGAGTATCAGTACCAGATCAATGATGACTCTATAACAGGGAGTATCAGTACAGATCTATTATGGAGCTCTATACAGAGTACCAGTACCAGATCAATGAGGGAGCTCTATACAGGGAGTACCAGTACCAGATCAAATGATGGAGCTCTATACAGGGAGTACCAGTACCAGAATCACTGATGGAGCTCTATACAGGGAGTATCAGTACCAGATCAATGATGGAGCTCTATACAGGGGTACCAGTACCAGATCAATGATGGAGCCTATACAAGGAGTACCAGTACCAAATCACTGATGGAGCTCTATACAGTGAGTATCAGTACCAGATCAATGATGGAGCTCTATACAGGGAGTATCAGTACAGATCAATGATGGAACTCTATACAGGGAGTATCAGTACCAGATCAGTGATGGAGCTCTATACAGGGAGTATCAGTACCAGATCAATGATGGAGCTCTATACAGGGATACCAGTACCAAATCACTGATGGAGCTCTATACAGGAGTATCAGTACCAGATCAAAGATGGAACTCTATACAGGGAGTATCAGTACCAGATCAATGATGGAGCTCTATACAGGAGTATCAGTACCAGATCAATGATGGAGCTCTATACAGGGAGTATCAGTACAGATCAATGATGGAGCTATATACAGGGAGTATCAGTACCAGATCAATGATGGAGCTCTATACAGGGAGTTCAGTACCAGATCAATGATGGAGCTCTATACAGGAGTACCAGTACCAGATCACTGATGGAGCTCTATACAGGGAGTATCAATCAATGATGGAGCCTTACAGGGAGTACAGTACCAGATCAATGATGGAGCTCCTATACAGGGAGTATCAGTAACAGATCAATGATGGAGCTCTATACAGGGAGTACAGTACAGATCATGATGGAGCTCTATACAGGGAGTACCAGTACCAGATCACTGATGGAGCTCTATACGGGAGTACCAGTACCAGATCACTGATGGAGCTCTATACAGGAGTACCAGTACCAGATAAATGATTGAGCTCTATACAGGGAGTACCAGTACCAGATCAATGATGGAGCTCTATACAGGGAGTAACCAGTACCAGATCAATGATGGAGCTCTATACAGGAGTACCAGTACCAGATCACGATGGAGCTCCATACAGGAGTACAGTACCAGAATCACTGATGAGCTCTATACAGTGAGTATCAGTACCGATCAATGATGGAGCTCTATACAGGAGTACAGTACAGATCACTGATGGAAGCTCTATACAGGAGTAACAAGTACCAAATATGATGGAGCTCTATACAGTGAGTATCAGTACCAGATCAATGATGGAGCTCTATACAGGGAGTATCAGTACCAGATCACTGATGGAGCTCTATACAGGGAGTACCAGTACCAGATCAATGATGGAGCTCTATACAGGAGTACCAGTACCAGATCACTGATGGAGCTCTATACAGGGGAGTATCAGTACCAGATCAATGATGGAGCTCTATACAGGGAGATCAGTACCAGATCAATGATGGAGCTCTATACAGGAGATACAGTACCAGATCAATGATGAGCTCTATACAGGGAGTATCAGACCAGATCAATGATGGAGCTCTATACAGGATATCAGTACCAGATCAATGATGGAGCTCTATACAGGGAGTCAGTACCAGATCAATGATGGAGCTCTATACAGGGAAGTACCAGATCAATGATGGAGCTCTATACAGGGAGTACCAGTACCAGATCAATGATGGAGCTCTATACAGGGAGTCATACCAGATCAATGATGGAGCTCTATACAGGGAGTATCAGTACCAGATCAATGATGGAGCTCTATACAGGGATACCAGTACCAGATCAATGATGGAGCTCTATACAGGGAGTATCAGTACCAGATCAATGATGGAGCTCTATACAAGGAGTACCAGATCAATGATGGAGCTTATACAGGGAGTACCAGTACCAGATCAATGATGGAGCTCTATACAGGGGTATCAGTACCAGATCAATGATGGAGCTCTATACAGGGAGTACGAGTACCAGATCAACTGATGGAGTCTATACAGGAGTATCAGATCAATGATGGAGCTCTATACAGGGAGTATCAGTACCAGATCAATGATGGAGCTCTATACAGGGAGTATCAGTACCAGATCTTGATGGAGCTCTATAAGGAGTATCAGTACCAGATCAATGATGGAGCTCTATTACAGGGAGTAATTCAGATCAATGATGGAGCTCTATACAGGGAGTATCAGTACCAGATCAATGATGGAGTCTATACAGGGAGTATCAGTTACCAGATCAATGATGGAGCTCTATACAGGGAGTATCAGTACCAGATCAATGTGCAGAGGTACCAAGTATTTTAGGTAGATAGTGACATGAAGGCAGGTAAAGTGACTAGGCATCAGGATAGATAATAATACGAGTTAAAATAAAGTACAGAGTAGCAGCAGCAAATTATGAGGTGTAAAAAAGTTGTGTGTGTGATTGTGTTGTGGTGTGTGTGTAAGTATTGCATGTGTATTGTGTTTGCGTTAGGTGGTGTGCTGTATGTAGTTATGGGAATGTGGGAGTTTTGTGTGGGAGTGTCAACTAGTGTGTGTGAGTGAGTGTGTATATTTTGATATTTATAGTAGTAGTGTGCGTAGGGTTCAATGCAAGATAGAGTCAGGGGCAGATCGTTTGGCTACCATTTAATGACTATTTAGCAATCTGGGCATTTTAGCAGTCTTATGGGCTTGGGGGAATAGGCTGTCTCGGAGCCAGTTGGTCCTAGAGCCGATGCTCTGTTACTGTTTGCCGGATGTAGCGGAGTGAACAGCCTATGGCTTGGGTGACTGGAGTCTTTGGAAATTTTTGGGCCTTCTTGTGACACCCCTGATATAGAGGTCTTGGATGCAGCCAGTCAAGATGCTCTCGATGGGCAGCTGTTTGAGGATCTGATGGTCCCCTGCCAGATCTTTTCAGCCTCCTGGGGGGAAGAGACACTGCCGTGCCTTCTTCACGACTAATGCGGTTGTGTGTGTACCATTAAGTCCCTAGTGATGTGGACGCCAAGGAACTTAAAAACTCTCGACCCGCTCCACTACAGCCCGTCGATGTGGATGGGTCGTGCTCTGCCCTCTTTCTCCTATAGTCCATGATCAGCTCATTGGTCTTTCTGACGTTGAGGGAGAGGTTGTTGTCCAGGCCCCACCCTGGCTAAGTCTCTGACCTCCTCCATGTAGAAGGACTCGTCGCTGTCCAGGTCAGGCCTACAGCACGGTTGTGTCATCATGCTTGGCACGCAGTTGGGTGAACAGGTGGACTACAATCAAGTTGTAGAAACATCTCAACGATGATCAATGGAAAACAGGATGCACCTGAGCTCAATTTCGATCTCCATAGCAAAGGGTCTTAATACTTATGTAAACAAAGGTATTTCTGTTTTTAATTTTTAATACATTTGCAAACATTTTTTTAAAAACAGTTTTTTCTTTGTCATTATTGGGTATTGTTTGTAGATTGATGAGGAAAAACATGATTTAATCCATTTTAGAATAAGGCTGTAACGTAAGAAAATTGTGAAAAGGGGAAGGGGTCTGAATAGTATACACTAAAGCAGAGCTCTTCAACCCTGTTCCTGGAAAGCTATCTCCTGTATGTTTCCTGCACTCTTAGAAAACAGGGTTAGACTGTCCCCATAAGATAACCCTTTTTGGTTCCAGATAGAACCCTTTTGAGTTCCATGTAGAACCCACTGTGGAAAGGGTCCTACATGGAATCCAAAAATGCGTTCTACCTGGATAAAAAATGGGTTCTAGCTGGAACCAAAACGGGTCCTTTAAAGGGTGCTGCTATGTGGACAGCCATAGAATAAACTCATCTCTATATATGATATACTACACACTAATGGTCCCCAGCCTTTGTCCTGGACAGCTAGAGTACAAAGCCTGTCACTTATGCAGCCCAGCATGTCCCATGCTGACTTGGTCCTGAGCCACGTGTGACGTGGATGACGCACCGCCCCCTCCTAATGCCATGGTCCTTTATGAGTCAGCTACACTATAGAATGTATAGATCAATGGTCAGCACACCTGGTCCTGCAGAGCGACAGTCCCACCTTCACTGGTCCCCCATAGATCATCTATACTGAGTGGGAGCGGGGGTGGGAGAAAGAGTGGAGCAGAAAAATGCGCTATGGAAAAGAGATGGAAATGGAAGGGAAATACCAAAGAGAGAAAAAAGTGAGAAAATAAAGGGGAAAAGTTCTCCGTCTTCCTCCTAACTTCAGCCTGAGTTATTTCAGTTCATATTTGGTCTCCCCTCTGCTGCTCTAAACCAGATGTAACAGATTGAGCCTACTGAGCAGAGGAGGAGGAGAAAGATTGGAGATTGAAGAGATATATCTAGAACCTTAGTGTACGCTTATTCCCCAAACACACACACACACACACACACACGGGCACACACAATCAAACACACAGTTTGTCTGCATGTTGAATAATTCAAGAGGAAAGCACCAGAGATCGAGTCATCATCTGAATATTTATGATTCATTACAAACTGAACACCAACCTGAACACCGTAGGCATAAAGCCTATAAAACCACCATAACCGCATGTGGTGTGTGTTGTGTGTTGTGTGTGTGTGTGTGTGTGTGTGTGTGTGTTGTGTGTGGTGTGTTGTCAGTGGGTGTTGGTGAGGTGTGTGTGTGTGTGTGTGTGTGTGTGTGTGTGCGTGTATAGACTGCCAACAAAATGGTCTTCTGTCTACATTCTGTTTATTTGTTCCTGTTGTGTACATTTCACGAGGGTTTTACGGTCAACATGCACTTTGCCTTAAGGCTTGTATGGGCTTGTAGACGAACTGAATCTTCCACGTGTGGTTATTGTTTTGATGATCAGCTTAAAGACAAAGACTTGGGCTCATACTGTAAGACTACATCTGTTATGACAACCATGAAAATGCTAAACGCCATAACAATCCTAAGTGAATGAAGAGCTGTTAAGCTAGGTCTGTGGCTCGGTTAGCTTGACGGCAAAAGAATGAACCACCGTTTCTGATCTCACGTATAAGGATTCAGCCCTGTGTGACCAATCAATGAACTTTGAACCCTTGGTTCAGGGATGGAACTGAAGGATTTTGGGCCCTGGGCAGAATGCAATTTCTACTGACATTCAGATCCAAAGTTTGTGCCATGAGAGGTTTGAAAAGACAATCTTCATCTCCCCATTAGGGCCTGTCTGTCTGGCAGCTAACGCTAGCGTTAGCATAGCGTTAGCCTGGTTTGCTGTGTTTTGATGTGACAGTGAGGCTCGTTAGCGGTCTGTGGACCATGCCTGGGGTTTAATGGCCCATGAGGTTCGCTGGTTAGACTGAGGTGTTTATCTACACGCAGGCAGGCGCACGCACACACACACATCAATAAACATTTAAGGACGGTCGCTAACAGACTGATAAAATGGTTTAGTAGGACCCAACGGAGCAGACTGCACACACACACACACTCTCTCTCCATCTCTCCATCCATCTGTCTCTCTGACGAGTTACCATTTCTCCTCATCCTTTGCTCGTTGGTTCTCTTTCTCACACACACACACACACACACACCACACACACCACACACCACACACACACACACACACACACACACACACAGCAATATGATGTGCTTTCAATGTCTTCTCCTCTGTCCATCCGTGTACTCTGCATATGTGCCCTTCATTTCAAACAGCCAAAGTTAACTCCCCATATCACGCCGCAGCCCCTTGCAAAGCACTCCTAAAACTCTTACAACATTCATATAACGTTCATTTAAGGTTTAAACAACATTTTATGGGCCATAGAAGTCAGATCGGTCAATCCCAATGCAATCTGGCAGAGCCAAGTCAAATTTCTCTCCATTAAGCTGAAGATAAAATGTGAAGCTGAAAACTGCTGCAGCTCATTACAATCTGGAATGACAATATGCATCATCAACATTCAGCTATCAAATAGTACATAATGAGTTATTATAATGAGAGAGCTTATATGGAAGACTGCACACTGTTCATCTCTCTCTCTCTCTCTCTCTCTCTCTCTCTCTCTCTCTCTCTCTCTCTCTCTCTCTCTCTCTCTCTCTCTCTTTATGACAGCCAGTTTATGACAGGCCATTTAGGACAACCTTATATGATAAACGGGTACTTATATTTTATGACAACATTACAGCCATTATGACAGCATTATGACAGTGTTATGACAACATTACATTACAGCATTATGACAGTGTTATGACAACCATTATTACAGCATTATGACAGTGTATGACAACATTATTACAGCATTATGACAGTGTTATGAACACATTATTACAGCATTATGACAGCTTATGACAACATTATTACAGCATTATGACAACGTTATGACAACATTATGGACATCATTATGACAGTGGTATGACAACATTATGATAGCGTTATGACAATGTTATGACAACATTATTACAGCATTACACAGTTTATAACAGGTTTATGACAGCGTTATGACCATTGACAACATTATTACAGCATTACAAACAGCGTTATGACAGCATTATGATGGCAATATGACAGCATTATAAACAGCATTATGACAGCAATATGACAGCGTTACGGAAGCCTGCATGGACATGAGGAAAAACTGATGCTCAACACTACGTACAGAGTAGACCAGTTAAAATGTTTATAGGAGGTTTTACTTTTTTCAGAACAGAAAGCACACACACACAACACACACACACACAACACACACACACACACACACACAACGCTAATACAGATAATGCGCACCCGACCCCCCCCCCCCCCACACACACACACACAAAATAGTATTACATGTCTACAGACTGACATGGTCTTTTTTAAGGTGTCAATGTTGACTTGGCTATGTGGCTGTCTGCAGTATGTGTCAACGACAAGTAGTATCCTTCAACTGTCATGCTGCTCTATCTACTCCACCAACATCACTGGGATGCTGTCACAATAAGGCAGCCCTGCCTGAGACTCAGGTCATGATGAGGTTTGGGATCCTGCTGTCACAATAACGGCAGCCCTGCTGAGACTCAGGTCATGATGAGGTTTGGGATCATGCTGTCACAATAAGGTAGCCCTGCCTGAACTCAGGTCATGATGAGGTTTGGGATCATGCTGTCACGATAAGGTAGCCCTGCCTGAGACTCAGGTCATGATGAGGTCATCTAGATCTAATGGGTGTTGGTTGGTGAAAGAGAAACCTGGGTTGAAATCTCTCTGGTTCATGAATGTAGTATGAGTCGATACCATATATCTATTTTTGCATATCAGGGAATCATCAATTATCAATGTTCCACCACAAAAGATTGAGCTGTTCCCTATAATACTGACAGATTCATAACCATGGCATATAAGCTTTGTGCAACATGTGACGTTGCTAACTGAATTAACTCATAATTGTCTTCGGAGGTATTCTCTAATCTCATAAGGTAGAGTAGAGAGAGAGAGAGAGAGAGAGAGAGAGATGGTCTCTGGAATGGACAGTGAGGTGTATTCATTCAGACTTGGGTTCACTAGATTAATTGGCTGCCTATTGAGTCTGTAACCTCTAGAGTGTGGCAGAGTTTACTAAGGGTTATCTTCTCTCTCTCCCCTCTGTCTTCGCTCTCTCCCCTTTCTGTCTCTCCCCCTCTCTCTCTCCCCCGGTCTCTCTCTCTCTCCTTGTCTCCCCTCTCCCCCCCCTCTCTCTCTCTCTCTGTCCTCTCTCTCGTCTCTCCCTGTCTCCCTCCTCCTCTCTCCCCTCCCCCTCTCTCTCTCTCTCCCTGTCTCCCTCTCTGTCTCCCTCTCTCTCTCCCCCTCCCTCTCTCCCCTCTCTCTCTCTCTCTCTCTCTCCCTCTCTCTCCCCTCCCTCTCCCCCCTCTCTCTCTCTCTCTCTTCTCGCTCTCTCTTTCCCTTCCTCTCCCCCTCTCTCTCTCTCTGTCTCTCTCTCTCTCTGTCTCTCCCTGTCTCCCTTCTCTCTCTCCCCCTCCCCCCTCTCTCTCTCCCTGTCTCCCCCTCTGTCTCCTCTCTCTCTCCCTCTCCCTCTCTCCCTCTCTCTCTCTCTCTCTCTCTCTCTCCCTGTCTCCTCTCCCCTCCTCTCCTCTCTCTCTCCATACATCGTTTAGACCATCTATTGACTAGATGTTTCACTAGACCTCTAATTCTGCTTTCTTCATTCACCCCCTCCTCCCTTTCACCATCCTCCTCTTTTCACTTTCCCTCCACCTTTGAGCCATTTATAACCCGACAGTGTATTACAACGGCATGATCCCCTCTTTCACCTCCCTCCCTCTCCCTTCTCCACTCCCTCTCTCTTCTCCCTCCCTCTCTCTTCTCCATCCCTCTTTCACCTCCCTCCCTCTCTTTTCTATTGCTCCCCTGACATTCAACAGTGTATATATCACCATGTTTCACTCCCTCTTTCACCTCCCTCCCTCTCTCCCTCCATCCCTCTCTTCTCTTGTTGCTCCCCCTGATATTCAACAGTGTATATTATCACCATGTTTCACTCCCTCTTTCACCTCCCTCCCTCTCTTCTCTTGTGCTCCCCTGACATTCAACAGTGTATATTATCACCATGTTTCACTCCCTCTTTCACCTCCTCCCTCTCTCTTCTCCACTCCCTCTTTCTCTGTTGTCCGCCTGA
>NW_019944270.1:22056-33101 GCF_002910315.2 Salvelinus sp. IW2-2015 | reverse complement strand
CTCTTCTCTCTCTCTCTCTCTTCTCTCTCTCTCTCTCTCTCTCTCTCTCTCTCTCTCTCTCTCTCTCTCTCTCTCTCTCTCTCTCTCTCTCTCTCTCTCTCTCTCTCTCTCTCTCTCTCTCTCTCTCTCTCTCTCTCTCTCTCTCTCTCTCTCGCTCCCTCTCTCTCTCTCTCCCCTCTCTTCTCTCTCGCTCACCTTCTCTCCTCTCTCTCTCTTCTCTTCTTCTCTCTGTCTCTCTCTCTCCTCTCTCTCTCCTTCTCTCTCGCTCTCTTCTCTCTCTCCTTCTCTCTTTCTCTCTCTCCTCTCTATCTCCTTCTCTCTCTCTCTCTCTCTCTCTCTTCCTCTTTCCTTCTCCTGTCTCTCTCTCTCTCTCCTTCTCACTGTCTCTTTTTTCTTTCTAAACCCTCTCTCTGTATTTCTCTCACTACAGTATTCTATCAGGTGTGAAGAACTGTAAAATCCCAGTGCTTTAGGGGTGAAACATTATGAAATATGCAACACAACAATATGTAGTAGGCAACATTGTGGAATGAACAAGACTTTAAACGATCAGCATTCTCAGTGCCTAATTACCAGGTCACCCATCGCTGCCTCAAACATCTCCTAATAGTGACATACCTCATATCTCTGTACATACCTTCACTAGGGAACATCTTTATTGGCCATTTGCACAGAAATGATTGATATGTTGCTGTCACAATGACATCCTCAAACTGAAAATGGTATAACCCTGGATATTAAAATACATGGGCAAACAACACAGCGCCATTCAACAGTGTATATTATCACCATGTTTCACTCCCTCTTTCTCCGCCCGTTATTCCACACCTCCAAACGTTCTGTTTTCCTTCTCATCTCCCCTCCTCTCCCCCTCCTACTGAGTTAAACCCCCGACAGTCTCCCTCTCTCTCTCAGACACATACCCCTGCTGTGCACAGACACACACACAGACACACACATAGACACACACACAGTCCCACTGTGCACAGCTCCCTACAGGTTCCCTCCTAATGAGTCATGTCAGTGCTGCTCGGCTGCTACTGGAAACTGATGCAGATGATTGGTGGCCCGTTTCCCTTTTTAACCAGGTTAGGGTCACACACGCATGTATGTGCATGTGTGTGTGTGCTTGTGTGTGCATGTGCATGTCCGTGTGTGTGTTGCAGTATTATAATACTCATTATATTATTCATAGATATACACAGATATCAAAGTAGTGTAACATAAGAGTAATAGTCGTTATGTTTTCTAATACATTTGTTTAGTTGACTTTATCCCATGTTAAATGACCCAGGGYGTTTCACTGCTGTGGTTCTGACTCTGYCACATCTCACAGCATCACATGACGAACAAATGGGCTACGATTATGTATCCCTACCAGACKCYTTCATGACACGCAGGTTGAAATACCAAAACCAACGGGGAACCAACTACATACAGTGCATTGGGAAAGTGTTCCGACCCCTTCACCTGTTCCAKATTTTGATACGTTACAGCCTTATTCTAAAATGGATTAAAACATTTTTTCTCTCAATCTACARACAARACCCCATAACGACAAAGCGAAACGTTTTTGTGAAATTTTTGCAAATGTATAAAAAAAAACGTATTTACATAAGTATTCAGACCATTTGCTAAGAGGCTTGAAATTGAGCTCAGGTGCATCATGTTTCCATTGATCATCCTTGAGGTGTTTCTACAACTTGATTGAGCCTTGGATTACAGGCAACATCCGCACTAATCCGGACGCTCATAATAAATCCTGCTACGACCTCCGACGAGTCATCAAACTGGCAAAGTGTCAACACAGGACAAAGATTGAATCCTACTATGCCGGCTCTGACGAGCGACGGATTCATTTTTTATTTAAATATTTTATTTAACCTTTATTTAACTAGGCAAGTCAGTTAAGAACAAATTCTTATTTACAATGACGGCCTAGGATGTGGCAGGGTTTGCAAACTATCACAGATGTGGCAGGTCTTGCAAACCATTATAGACTNTTAAGAACAAATTCTTATTTACAATGACGGCCTAGGATGTGGCAGGGTTTGCAAACTATCACAGATGTGGCAGGTCTTGCAAACCATTATAGACTACAAAGGGAAGCACAGCCGAGAGCTGCCCAGTGACATGAGCCTCCCAGACGAGCTAAACTACTTCTATCCTCGCTTCGAGGCAAATAACACTGAAACATGCATGAGAGCACCAGCTGTTCTGGAAGACTGTGTGATCACGCTCTCTTCAGCCGATGTGAGTAAGACCTTTAAACAGGTCAACATTCACAAGGCCTCAGGGCCAYACGGATTACCAGGAAGTGTACTGCGAGCATGCGCTGACCAACTGAAAAGTGTCTTTTCAACCTCTCCCTGTCCGAGTCTGTAATACCAACCTGTTTCAAGCAGACCACCATAGTCCATGTGCCCAAGAACGCCAAGGTAACTATCCAGTATCACTAACATCTACAGCCATGAAATGCTTTGAAAGGTTGGTAATGGCTCACATCAACACCATCATTCCAGACACCCTGTACTCCCTGTTCACCCATGACTGCGTGGCTGCGCACGACTCCAACACCATCATTAAGTTCGCTGACAACAAAACGGTGGTAGGACAGACAACCAACGATGATGAGAACCTATAGGGAGGAGGTCAGAGACCTGGCTGTGTGGTATCAGGACAACAACCTCTCCCTCAATGTCAGCAAGACAGAGGAGCTGATGAGACAACCTATAGGGAGGAGGTCAGAGACCTGGCAGTGTGGTACCAGGACAACAACCTCTCCTTCAATGTCAGCAAGACAAAGGAGCTGATGGTGGACTATAGGATACAGAGAGCCGAGCACGTCCCCATCCACATCGACGGGCCTGTAGTGGATCAGGTCGAGAGCTTCAAGTTCCTCGGTGACCACATCACTAAGGACTTAACATGGTCCACACACACCAACACAGTTGTGAAGAGGGCACAACGACGCCTCTTCCCCCTCAGGAGGCTGAAAAGATGTGGCTCTCAGATCCTGAAAAAGTTATACAGCTGCACAATTAAGAGCATCTTGATTGGCTGCATCACTGTGGCTGACCTCCCTGCCACCCAGGACCTCTATACCAGGTGGTGTCAGAGGAAGGCCCAGGAAATCGCATGGCAAGTGATACCAGTGCATAAAGTCTGGAACCAACAGGACCCCAAAAGCTTCTCCCAAGCCATGACACTGAGCAACAAGGCTGCTAAATAGCTAATCAAATGTCTATCTGGACTACCTGCACTGAGCCTTTTTTAACTAACCCACTTGCACTGACTCTATGCACACACACTGGACTCTACCCACACACTCACACATACTAACACTGACACACCAACAGATACATACATACTGAACAAAAATATAATATTAACAGAACATGTTTCATAAAAACTGAA
The DNA here is from genome assembly GCF_002910315.2 of Salvelinus sp. IW2-2015. NCBI lineage: Eukaryota > Metazoa > Chordata > Actinopteri > Salmoniformes > Salmonidae > Salvelinus > Salvelinus sp. IW2-2015. The sequence continues at coordinate 29,684 of NW_019944270.1, read as the reverse complement.
ATGTTCCATACGCACAAAAAGCTTATTTCTCAAAAATGTTGAGCACAAATTTGTTTACATCCTTGTTAGTGAGCATCTCTCCTCTGCCAAGGTAATCCATCCACCTGACAGGTGTGACATATCAAGAAGCTAATTAAAACAGTGTGATCATTACACAGATGCACGMTGTGCTGGGGACAATAAATGGCCACTCTAAAATGTGAAGTTTTGTCACATAACACAATGCCACAGATGTCTCAAGATTTGAGGGGGCGTGCAATTGTCATGCTGACTGCAGGAATGTCCCCCAGAGCTGTTGCCATGCTCATTTCTCTACCATGCACATGCTCCAATGTCATTTTAGAGAAGTTGGCAGTACGTCCAACAGAGATCACATGTAACCATGCCAGCCCAGGACCTCCACATCCGGCTTCTTCACCTGCGGGATCGCGTGAGACCAGCCAACTGATGAAACTGAGGAGTATTTCTGTCTGTAATAAAGGCATTTTGTGGGGAGAAACAAATTCTGATTGGCTCGGCCTGGCTCCACAGTGGGTGGGCCCCCCTCCCAGGGCCACCCATGCCTGTGCCCCAGCCCAGTCATGTGAAATCAATAGATTAGYMCCTAATGAATACACTTTTATTGAGTGATTTCCATATATGAACTGTAACTCAGTAAAATCTTTGAAATTCTGCATGTTGCGTTTATATTTCTGTTCATATACATTTTACACTAGTTGTTTCTTTTTATATATTTTTTTGTCCCAGCCTTCAGCTCCCCTCAACCCTCCCGTCTATCTCTAAAAACCATCCCGTTTAGATTTCTACTTGACATATATTTTTTCAACTGTGCCGTTTCACAAAAGTTCTGAACCTGTCTATTCTCATAATTTCTACAGATTGTAAATTAAAGATCTTTTGTTTTTACTATATTATTGATCAAATGACTATGGCTCACTCTTGTTTACGAAGCATGTGACAGAGAGACAAGTGGCGCGCGCACACACACACACACACACACACACACACACACACACACACACCACACACACCCAACACACACACACCACAGCACCACAACACACACAACACCAACTACACACACACACACACAACACACACACACACACACACACACACACACACACACACACACACACACACACACACACACACACATCCTCCCCATCTGATTTAATTGTTGCCATTTCAGAAATCCACACAAGCCATTAGTTTCTCTTTAGCTCAAGTCCCTTTTTATCAACTACCGAAAACTTCACTGAACCCATTCCCCTCCATTCGTAGTATCTAATCTCCCTCTCCACACGTCTCCCTCAATGCCAGTCTCTTTATGTAAAAGGTGTCCCTTTATTAGGTTTGATTGAGTTGGGGCATATCTCTGCCACGGTAAAAGGCTGTATCATTCCTCATGAATGAATAAATGCGGCTGGTTTAATCAGGACAAGGCTCTTTGATATCATCGCCTCGCTGCCACTATTCACGGTCTCCTTTTATGGGCTCACACACACACAGGAGGAGGTTGGTGGCACCTTAATTGGGGAGGACAGGCTCGTGGTAATGGTTYGAGCGGAATTAGTGGAATGGTATCAAATACATCAAACACATGGTTTCCATGGTTTCCAGGTGTTTGATACCATTCCATTTGCTCCATTTCAGCCATTATTATGAGCCGTCCTCCCCTCAGCAGCCTCCACTGACACACACACACACACACAGAAGTGCGTACACACATACACCCGCCTACATACATACATATGCACACACACACATTTTCTCTCTCTCTCTCTCTCTCTCTCTCTCTCTCTCTCATAACAACACAAACCTCTCTCGTTTTCTATTATGGCCTATCATTAAACAGGGCTAATTTGGCACTGCGTTTGGGCCTAATTCAATTAGACAGACATCATGCAGCACTTGACACTACCTGCCTCCTCTGACACATGTTAAGGGGAGAGGAGAGGCTGGAGACAGAGAGGGAGTGGACAACACTTGTCAAGGGGAGAGGAGAGGCTGGAGACAGAGAGGGAGTGGACAACACTTGTAAGGGAGAGGAGAGGCTGGAGACAGAGAGGGAGTGGACAACACTTGTCAAGGGGAGAGGAGAGGCTGGAGACAGAGAGGGAGTGGACAACACTTGTCAAGGGGAGAGGAGAGGTTGGAGACAGAGAAGGGGTGGACAACACTTGTCAAGGGAGAAGGAGAGGCTGGAGACAGAGAGGAGTGGACAACACTTGTCAAGGACTGTGAGATGGAGGAGGCTGGAGACAGAGAGGGAGTGGACAACTTGTCAAGGGAGAGGAGAGGCTGGAGACAGAGAGGGAGTGCACAACACTTGTCAAGGGGAGAGGAGAGGCTGGAGACAGAGAGGGAGTGGACAACACTTGTCAAGGGGAGAGGAGAGGCTGGAGACAGAGAGGGAGTGGACAACACTTGTCAAGGGGAGAGGAGAGGCTGGAGACAAAGAGGGAGTGGACAACACTTGTCAAGGACTGTGAGATGGAGGCAGGAAGACAGGGGGGTTTTGGATGGAGAGATGAGACACGTGGCTGGGGAGAGAGGACACCCGGGGGACACCTGAGAGGACGCATTGTTGACTTGAGAGGAGTTGAGGAAAGTTGGGGAGGGAGGGAGAGATGGAAGAGAGAGGGGGATGAAACGCAGGTGGATGAGGCTGAGGAAAGAGGACATATCAGCGGGAATGCCAGTTCGGGGAAGAAGGAGGGGGGAGCAGTGAGACAGACAAACAGAGAAAGATTGAAGGGTGCTGTAGTGTGAAATTGGACAGGTGCAGCGTTGGGGAGAAGCAACACTAAAGGTGAGTCAGTGGAGAGGAAGGTAAAAACACTTCTCAAAATCCTGTTTCACCCGTAGTCACATCTCATTTGAATAGAGACAAGTGTTGTGTACCAAATGGCACCCTATTCCCTATATAGTTGGTCAAAAGTAGTGCACTACATAAGGAATAGGGTGCTATTTGGAATGAGGTCTAAATGGCAAGTGGTCTCTGTTTAAGGAGGACGTCACTTTACAAACAGATACTGTGTAACAGCAATGCTCTGTCTTTGATTTCTAAAGCCTCTGCTGTCGTTTTCAATCAGCTACAGGGAGGTGTAAAGGCCTGTCATATTTACAGCATTTTTTGTGACAGGTCTGGCAATTGGTTGTTTCTTCGGATTAAGGACTGGGCATTTAAACTGAATACAAGCTTTAGAGGAAAAGCTTTCCAAAATCAATGCAATGACAGAGAGAGAGAATGGTGGTGTGTCCTCAATGTGACCAGAATAAGATGGAGAGAGAGGGAGGAAAGGGAGAGAGAAAGAAAGAGAGAGAGGGAGGAGAGGGAGAGAGAAGAAGAGAGAGGAGGGAGGAGAGGGAGAGAGAAAGAAAGAAGAGAGAGGGAGGAAAGGGAGAAGAAAGAGAAAGAGAGAGAGGGAGGAGAGGGAGAGAGAAAGAAAGAGAGAGATGCAGGAAAGGGAGAGAGAAAGAAAGAGAGAGGGGGAGGAAAGGGAGAGACAAAGAAGAGAGAGAGAGAGGGGAGGAAGAGAGAGAAGAAAGAGAGAGAGGGAGGAAAGGGAGAGAGAATGTTTAAATCCAATGGAACAGCTAAATCATTCTGTGCTGTTGAACATTTCTATCTGGATTAGGGGAAGAACACACACACACATACATTCTCTCATCTCTCACACACCACACACCCACAACACACACACACCACACAAACACACAACACACACACACACACACACACACACACACACACACACACACACACACACACACACACACTAATTAAAGCCCAAACAAACTAGATCCATTGTGTGTATCAGTATCACAACATATTTGGGTTTTAATCTAAAGTGGGTACTGCATAAAAGTATATGCATTACAATGGCTGAAACGAATGGTAAAAATACGCATCCCAAATGGCCCCTACTCCCTATGGGGTGGTCAACAGTAGTGCACTAGGGTGCCATTCGGGACTCAACCATGGTGGATCGGACTGGCACAAAAAATGTATATTGACTCGACATTGACTGTCTCTCTAACTGTATTATCCTGCTCGGGTCTGATCTAGTGTTGTTAAGATTAACAGTACTTTATTGGTCAATTTAACTGCAGGTCCAAATGAATTTTGACTTCCACTTTTAAACCAACCCCTCCTTTTGGAGAGGTGCAGGGGACTGCACACTGGGCACCAGGGAAGCTGCTGTTGTGGGGGTTCAGTGCTTGCACAATGACAGGCTAGGGTTGTCACTTTAGGGTTCCATTGGACTTTAGTCCTCCAGTTGCCAGCTCACTTCATACCAGATTTTTCACATCGGAGCCGGGATTCAAACTGGCAACCCTCCGCGTGCTGGCTTGCCTCTCTAACCACTAGGCTACCTGCCGCTCTGTTACAGTAGGCTTCTATCCGCTGCTTTAGTCTGATCTAGTTTTGTCACATTATAGGCTTCTATCAGCTGCTTTGGTCTGACTATATAAAAAGTGATTGGTTTAATCACAAACAGATTTGCAGGCTTTCGCTGCCACCTCTGCTGAAAGTGTTATTGCTGCTTGGTCCAATAGAGGAGTGAGCTATGCTGTACTATGGCCCAGTATGAGATGACAAAAGCCCATGAAATATGGTGACCGCAGAGCATCTCTCTATGTTTGTCTATACAGATGTGGGATCTTAATTTGATCACCCTGTTGCAGGAAAACTTTCAGACTTGATTTTCCCTTACGAAAAAATTTATCAAACCCTACAAAAATGTCCATAATAATTATATTTCACATAATAATTCAACATTTGTGTTGCTGCAGGATTATTTTCCTGCTATAGCAAACTGGCTCAAATTAAGATCCTACATCTGTAGGTCTCTCTGTGTCAACACATTGAGTTGCCATATGAATGACTAGTCCCTACTATTCCCTACTGTGGTAATGTTCTTTGCTCTGGGAGAGAGGGACCTCTATTAGTTAGTTACAGTGACTGTGACAGTGAGAGAACATCATGATCTACGGCTGATGGTAAAAATAGTACAGTAGAACAGTGTGTGTGTGTGTGTGCATGCGTGCGGGTGTGTGTGTGGTGTCATTTTCTGTGTCTGTAGTCCTGAGGGTGTACAGAAAGCTCCATTAATCAATCAGCTGTTTACTAATGGCCATTTTAGTGACCTGTAAAAACATGTTCCCCTTGTCTTCCTGTTCCATATATCATTATGGTTGATACAAGGTCTTGTCTTCCTGTTCCATATATCATTATGTTTGATACAAGGTCTTGTCTTCCTGTTCCATATATCATTATGGTTGCTATAAGGTCTTGTCTTCCTGTTCCATACAGTATATTTTTATTTTAACTTAATTTAACTAGAAAAGTCAGTGAAGAACAAATTCTTATTTTCAATGTCGTCCTAGGATCAGTGGGTTAACTGCCTTGTTCAGGGGAAGAACGACAGATTTTTACCTTGTCAGCTTGGGGATTCAATCTTACAACCTTCCGGTTACTAGTCCAATGCTCTAACCAATTGTACACCACCCTATGGGACTCCCAATCACGGCCAGTTGTGATACAGCCTGGAATCGAACCAGGGTCTGTAGTGACGCCTCTAGCACTGATATGCAGTGCCTTAGACCGCTGCACCACTTGGGAGCCCATTATGGTGGATATAAGGTCTTGTCTTCCTTTACCATATCTCATTATGGTAGATAGGTCTTGTCTTCCTGTACCATATATCATTATGGTAGATACAAGGTCGCTGAGGAACATACCAGTACCATATATCATTATGGTAGATAGAAGGCTTCTGAGGAACATACCAGTACCATAATCACCTCACAGTCAAACCAAGATGAATACATTGATAAACAGTATAATGTGATTGTCGGTGCCGTCCTTAGAGCAAAGAAGATATGTAGGTCTACACACTGTTGATACCTCAGATCCACAAGAGGTTTACATGATGAAGAAACATACTGTTGATACCTCAGTCACCAAGAGGTTTACATGATGAAGAAACAACTGTTGATACCTCAGTCACAAGAGGTTTACATGATGAAGAAACACACTGTTGATACCTCAGTCACCAAGAGGTTTACATGATGAAGAAACACACTGTTGATACCTCAGTCACAAGAGGTTTACATGATGAAGAAACACACTGTTGATACCTCAGTCACCAAGAGGTTTACATGATGAAGAAACATACTGTTGATACCTCAGTCACCAAGAGGTTTACATGAAAGAAACACACTGTTGATACCTCAGTCACCAAGAGGTTTACATGATGAAGAAACACACTGTTGATACCTCAGTCACCAAGAGGTTTACATGATGAAGAAACACACTGTTGATACCTAGTCACTCAAGAGGTTTACATGATGAAGAAACACACTGTTGATACTCTCAGTCACAAGAGGTTTACATGATGAAGAAACACACTGTTGATACCTCAGTCACCAAGAGGTTTACATGATGAAGAACAACTGTTGATACCTCAGTCACCAAGAGGTTTACATGATGAAGAAACATACTGTTGATACCTCAGTCACCAAGAGGTTTACATGAGAAGACAACTGTTGATACCTCAGTCACCAAGAGGTTTACATGATGAAGAAACACACTGTTGATACCTCAGTCACCAGGAGGTTTAACTGATGAAGAAACATACTGTTGATACCTCAGTCACCAAGAGGTTTACATGATGAGAAACACACTGTTGATACTCAGTCACCAAGAGGTTTACATGATGAAGAAACACACTGTTGATACCTCAGTCACCAAGAGGTTTACATGATGAAGAAACACAGCACTGTTGATACCTCAGTCACCTAAGAGGTTTACATGATGAAGAAACACACTGTGGATACCTCAGTACACAAGAGGTTTACATGATGAAAGAAACACACTGTTGATACCTCAGTCACCAAGAGGTTTACATGATGAAGAAACACACTGTTGATACTCAGTCACAAGAGGTTTACATGATGAAGAAACACACTGTTGATACCTCAGTCACCAAGAGGTTTTACATGATGAAGAAACACACTGTTGATACTCAGTCACCAGAGGTTTACATGATGAAGAAACACACTGTTGATACCTCAGTCACCAAGAGGTTTACATGATGAAGAAACACACTGTTGATACCTCAGTCACCAAGAGGTTTACATGATGAAGAAACACACTGTTGATACCTCAGTCACCAAGGGGTTTACATGATGAAGAAACCACTGTTGATACCTCAGTCACTAAGAGGTTTACATGATGAAGAAACACACTGTTGATACCTCAGTCACCAGAGGTTTACATGATGAAAAACAACTGTTGATACCTCAGTCACCAAGAGGTTTACATGATGAAGAAACACACTGTTGATACCTCAGTCACCAAGAGGTTTACATGATGAAGAAACACACTGTTGATACCTCAGTCACCAAGAGGTTTACATGATGAAGAAACACACTGTTGATACCTCAGTCACCAAGAGGTTTACATGATGAAGAAACACACTGTTGATACCTCAGTCACCAAGAGGTTTACATGATGAAGAAACACACTGTTGATACCTCAGTCACCAAGAGGTTTACATGATGAAGAAACACATCTGTTGATACCTCAGTCACCAAGAGGTTTACATGATGAAGAA
>NW_019944270.1:10557-22031 GCF_002910315.2 Salvelinus sp. IW2-2015 | reverse complement strand
AAGAGATGAGAAGAGAGAGATGCAGGAAAGGGAGAGAGAAAGAAAGAGAGAGGGGAGGAAAGGGAGGAAAGAAAGAGAGAGAGAGAGGGAGGAAGGAGAGAGAAGAAAGAGAGAGAGGGAGGAAAGGGAGAGAGAAATGTTTAAATCCAATGGAAAGCTAAATCATTCTGTGCTTGAACTTTCTATCTGGATTAGGGGGAAGAACACACACACACTACATTCTCTATCTCTCTCACACACACACACCACACACACACACAACAACACACCCACACACACACACACACAACAAACACACACACACACACACACACACACACACACAACACACACACCACACTAATTAAGCCCAAACAACTAGATCCATTGTGTGTATCAGTATCACAACAATTTGGGTTTTTAATCTTAAGTGGGTACTGCATAAAAGTATATGCATTACATGGCTGAAACGAATGGTAAAATCCGCATCCAAATGGCCCCCTACTCCCTATGGGCCGTGGTCAACAGTAGTGCACTAGGGTGCCATTCGGGACTCAACCATGGTGGATCGACTGGAACAAAAAATGTATATTGACTCGACAATTGACTGTCTCTCTAACTGTATTATCCTGCTCGGGTCTGATCTAGTGTTGTTAAGATTAACAGTACTTTATTGGTCAATTTCACTGCAGGTCCAAATGAAATTTGACTTCCACTTTTAAACCAACCCCCTCCTTTTTGGAGAGGTGCAGGGGACTGCAATGGGCACCAGGGAAGCTGCTGTTGTGGGGGTTCAGTGCTTGCACAATGACAGGCTAGGGTTGTCACTTTAGGGTTCATTGGCTATTCAGTCCCCAGTTGCCAGCTCACTTCATACCAGATTTTTCACATCGGAGCGGGATTCAAACTGGAAACCCTCCGCGTGCTGGCTTGCCTCTCTAACCATAGGCTACTGCCGCTCTGTTACAGTAGCTTCTATCGCTGCTTTAGTTGATCTAGTTTTGTCACATTATAGGCTTCTATCAGCTGCTTTGGTTGACTATTAAAAGTGATTGGTTTAATCACAAACAGATCTGCAGGCTTTCGCTCCCTACCTCTGCGTAAGTGTTATTGCTGCTTGGTCAATAGGGAGTGGCTATGCTCGTACTATGGCAGTATGAGATGACAAAAGCCATGAAATATGGTGACCGCAGAGCATCTCTCTATTTTGTCTATACAGATGTGGGATCTTAATTTGATCACCCTGTTGCAGGAAAACTTTCAGACTTGATTTCCCTTACGAAAAAATGTATCAACCCTACACAAAATGTCCATAATAATTATATTTCACATAATATTCAACATTTGTGTTGCTGCAGGATTATTTTCCTGCTATAGCAAACTGGCTCAAATTAAGATCCTACATAGTAGGTCTCTCTGTGTAACACATTGAGTTGCCATATGAATGACTAGTCCCTACTATTCCTACTGTGGTAATGTTATTTGCTCTGGGAGAGAGGGACCTCTATTAGTTAGTTACTGTGACAGTGACAGTAAGAGAACATATGATCTACGGGCTGATGGTAAAATAGTACAGTAGAACAGTGTTTGTGTGTGTGTGCATGCGTGCGGGTGTGTGTGTGGTGTCATTTTCTGTGTCTGTAGTCCTGAGGGTGTACAAAAAGCTCTTAATCAATCAGCTGTTTACTAATGGCCATTTCAGTGACCTGTAAAAACATGTTCCCTTGCCTTCCTGTTCCATACATCATTATGGTTTGATACAAGGTCTTGTCTTCCTGTTCCATATATCATTATGGTTGATACAAGGTCTTGTCTTCCTGTTCCATATATCATTTGGTTGATACAAGGTATTGTCTTCCTGTTCATATATCATTATGGTTGATACAAGGTCTTGTCTTCCTGTTCATTATCATTATGGTTGAATCAAGGTCTTGTCTTCCTGTTCATATATCATTATGGTTGCTATAAGGTCTTGTCTTCCTGTTCTATATCATTATGGTTGATACAAGGTCTTGTTTCCTGTTCATATATCATTATGGTTGATACAAGGTTTGTCTTCCTGTTCCATATATCATTATGGTTGATACAGGTCTTGTCTTCCTGTTCTATATCATTATGGTTGATACAAGGTTTGTCTTCCTGTTCCATACAGTATATTTTTATTTTAACTTAATTTAACTAGAAAGTCAGTGAAGAAAAATTCTTATTTTCAATGAGGCCTAGGAACAGTAGGTTAACTGCCTTGTTCAGGGGAAGAACGACAGATTTTTACCTTGTCAGCTTGGGGATTCAATCTTGCAACCTTCCGGTTACTAGTCCAACGCTCTAACCAATTGGGCAATTGTACACCACCCTATGGGATTCCAATCACGGCCAGTTGTGATACAGCTGGAATCAACCAGGGTCTGTAGTGACGTCTCTAGCACTGATATGCAGTGCCTTAGACCGCTGCACACTTGGGAGCCATTATGGTGGATATAGAGGTCTTGTCTTCCTTTACCATATCTCATTCATGGCAGATACAAGGTCGCTGAGGAACATACCAGTACCGATATACTCACACAGTCAAACAAGATGAATACATTGATAAACAGTATAATGTGATGTCGGTGCTTCTTAGAGCAAAGAAGATATGTAGGTCTACACACTGTTGATACTCAGGTCACCAGAGGTTTACATGATGAAGAAACCACTGTTGATACTCAGTCACAAGAGGTTTACATGATGAAGAAACATAACTGTTGATACCTCAGTCACAAGAGGTTTACATGATGAAAAACACACTGTTGATACTCAGTCACCAAGAGGTTTACATGATGAAGAAACATACTGTTGATACCTCAGTCACCAAGAGGTTTACATGATGAGAAACAACACTGTTGATACTCAGTCACCAAGAGGTTTACATGATGAAGAAAACTGTTGATACCTCAGTCACCAAGAGGTTTACATGATGAAGAAACACACTGTTGATACCTCAGTCACCAGAGGTTTACATGATGAAGAAACACACTGTTGATACCTCAGTCACCAAGAGGTTTACATGATGAAGAAACACTGTTGATACCTCAGTCACCAAGAGGTTTACATGATGAAGAAAACACTGTTGATTCAGTCACCAGAGGTTTACATGATGAAGAAACTCTGTTGATACCTCAGTCACCAGAGGTTTACATGATGAAGAACATACTGTTGATACCTCAGTCACAAGAGTTTACATGATGAAGAAACTACTGTTGATACCTCAGTCATAAGAGGTTTACATGATGAAGATACACTGTTGATACTCAGTCACTAAGAGGTTTACATGATGAAGAAACACACTGTTGATACCTCAGTCACCAAGAGGTTTACATGATGAAGAAACACACTGTTGATACCTCAGTCACCAAGAGGTTTACATGATGAAGAAACATACTGTTGATACCTCAGTCACCAAGAGGTTTACATGATGAAAAAACACTGTTGAGACCTCAGTCCCAAGAGGTTTACATGATGAGAAAACATCCTGTTGATACCTCAGTCACAAAGAGGTTTACATGATGAAGAAACCACTGTTGATACCTCAGTCACTAAAGAGGTTTACTGATGAAGAAACACATGTTGAACCTCAGTCACAAGAGGTTTACATGATGAAAAAACTCGTTGATACTCAGTCACCAAGAGGTTTACATGATGAAGAAAACACTGTTGATACCTCAGTCACCAAGAGGTTTACATGATGAAGAAACACCTGTTGATACCTCAGTCACCAAGAGGTTTACATGATGAAGAAACACACTGTTGATACTTCAGTCACCAAGAGGTTTACATGATGAAGAAACACTGTTGATACTCAGTCACCAAGAGTTTACATGATGAAGAAACATACTGTTGATACCTCAGTCACAAGAGGTTTACATGATGAAGAAAACACACTGTTGATACCTCAGTCACCAAGAGGTTTACATGATGAAGAAACACACTGTTGATACTCAGTCACCAAGAGGTTTACATGATGAAAAACCACTGTTGATACCTCAGTCACTAAGAGGTTTCATGATGAAGAAACACACTGTTGATACCTCAGTCACCAAGAGGTTTACATGATGAAAAACACACTGTTGATACCTCAGTCACCAAGAGGTTTACATGATGAAGAAACACACTGTTGATACCTCAGTCACCAAGAGGTTTACATGATGAAGAAACCACTGTTGATACCTCAGTCACCAAGGGTTACTGATGAAGAAACAACTGTTGATACCTCAGTCACCAGAGGTTTACATGATGAAGAAACATACTGTTGATACTCAGTCACCAGAGGTTTACATGATGAAGAAACAACTGTTGATACCTCATCACAGAGGTTTACATGATGAAGAAACACACTGTTGATACCTCAGTCACTAAGAGGTTTACATGATGAAAAACACACTGTTGATACCTCAGTCACCAAGAGGTTTACATGATGAAGAAACATACTGTTGATACCTCAGTCACCAAGAGGTTTACATGATGAAGAAACACACTGTTGATACCTCAGTCACCAAGAGGTTTACATGATGAAGAAACACACTGTTGATACCTCAGTCACCAAGAGGTTTACATGATGAAGAAACACACTGTTGATACCTCAGTCACCAAGAGGTTTACATGATGAAGACACACTGTTGATACCTCAGTCACCAAGAAGGAGTGAGGGAAAGTGGGGGGGTAAAAAGACAGATACCTTGTGAGTAACTGCCTGGCAGTGTGTATGTGCATGCGTGCATGTGTATGTGTCTCATCAGAGCGATAGACGGAGAGCAGAGGGAGAGAGAGACGGAGAGAGAGACGGAGAGCAGAGGGAGAGAGAGACGGAGAGAGACGGAGAGAGAGACGGAGAGAGACGGAGAGAGAGACGGAGAGCAGAGGGAGACAGAGCTAGAATGCACACAGAGGAGGGTAAAATAAACAGAAAGAACGAGGAAATAGATCAAAACAGTCAAGGGAGGGATTATTGGAGAGAGAGAGAAAAAAAGGGAGGGAGCGAGAGAGTGATTTCAGGAGGGGGAAAGAAAGAGAGAGATAAAAGGAGAGAGAGAGAGAGTAGTAGTGTATAGTATAAAACGCAAGCATCATGTGATGTATTGACCCTATAACAGTCATAGGTGATGTTCCCACAACCTCTACATTGGTTCACAGCACTGCCCTGCTATTAAACCCATCACACACATGCCATCGCACACAGCTATTAAATCGATCACGCCCCCCAGAGAAGATCAACTTGATGTGTAAATGGCCCACTAAAGGAGGATGAAGGATCTTTAACCCTAGGCTATAGGGAAGGAAGGCTTATTGTATCATGGTGACTAATACTATATTGGCTGCTGATAGCTAAATGCTACTGATAGATTAACTAGTGTAGATGAAAGCTAGATGCTACTGATAGATTGGCTAGTGTAGCTGATAGCTAGATGCTACTGATATATTGGCTAGTGTAGCTGATAGCTAGATGCTACTGATATATTGGCTAGTGTAGCTGATAGCTAGATGCTACTGATAGATTGGCTAGTGTAGCTGATAGCTAGATGCTANGCGGACTATACTGTAGTATTCACTGAAGTGATTTTGCGGACTATACTATAGTATTCACTGAAGTGATTTTGCGGACTATACTATAGTATTCACTGTATTGATTTTGCAGTCAACAAAAACACTACAATCAATACAGTAGTATTTACTGTAGTATACTGTAGTATTTACAGTTAACTCGAGTATAAATACTGTAGTAAAAGAAAACTGTTGTATATACTATGGTAATTAATGTATTGTTTTTGCTGATTGTAGTATACTGTAATATTTACTGTAGTGTTTTTTGCAGATATTACTGTAGTATGTTTTTTTAATTATCTTTGACATTGAAGTGGAGGCTTTCTCCTTCAGGAAACCTACTGGATAAATAGCAAAATCACACATTTTCCATAACCTGTAGGAAGGTAGGACTGGGGTCTGAATGGATATATGATCTATATTTGGCATGTAGGTGTCTCACTTATGGGTGGGGAACGGTCAGGCTATATGTAAATTAAATACTGTAGTTTTTACTATAGTTAAAAATGTTTAGTGTTTTTGCAAACTGTAGTGTTTTTGCGGACATTAATGCAGTATTTACTATAGTGTTTTGTTGTGGATAATACTGTAGAATGTACTATAGTATACTACAAAATTATATATAAGTACCACACCTGATCGAGGGATACAACAGTCTGTACAGTAGTATTGTATTCCACAGTATACTACAGTTTACTTCAAAATTCTATAGTAAGTACTGTAGTATTCTATAGTAAACTGTAGTATTTTTTCATGTGGGATTGAATGGATTGAACAGGAAATTATTCTTTATCATTAAAATCATTAAAAGTGTTAGGACATTACACCCTTTGTCAGAGTGTTAGCTTCAGATAGGTTATATAAGCACCATGACAAATGACAGTGCTTTTGTCACGTCACAGTTCTTGGATCCAAAATGGCCCCCTGACGACTTTTAAATAATGGTTGATCCAAAATGGCCCCCTGACGACTTTTACTTTTCGTCCCTTCCCACATGTTGCCAGCCACTTCCATAACCAGATAGATTTTCAACATCGGAGCCGGATTTTTCAAGCGAGGATTCAACTCCTCCTCCCGCTGCTGGCTTGCCTCTCTTAACCACTAGGCTACCTGCTCGCTCTGTTATACAGTAAGGGCTTCTATCCGCTGCTTTAGTCTTGATCTAGTTTGTCACATTATAGGCTTCTCTATCAGCTGCCTTTGGTCTGACTATATAAAAAGTGATTAGTTTAATCACAAACAGAATCTGCAGGCTTTCGCTCCCCTACCCCTCTGCTGAAGTTGTTATGCTGCATTGGCCAATTAGAGGAGTGAGCTAGGTGTACTATGCCCGGTTATGAGAATGACAAAAAGCCCAGAAATATTGTGACCGCCAGGCATCTCTCTATGTTTGTCTCTATACAGATGTTGGGATTCTTAATTTATCACTTACAGGAAAACTTCAGACTTGGATTTTCCCTTACGAAAAAAGTATTCAAACCCTACAAAAATGTCCATAAATAATTATATTTCACATAATAATTCAACATGTTGTTTGCTGCAGCGATTATTTTCCTGCTATAGCAAACTGGCTCAAATATAAGATTCCTACATCAGTAAGGTCTCTCTGTTCAACACATTGAGTTGCCATATGAAGGACTTCCCTTACTATTCCCTACTGTGGGTAATGTGTTTTGCTCTGGGAGAGAGAACCTCTATTAGTTAGTTACTGTTACATTGACAGTAAGAGAACATCATGATCTACTGCTGATGGTAAAAATAGTACAGTTAAGAACAGTTGTTGTGTGGTGTGCAGGCGTTGCGGGGGTGTGTGGATGTGTTCATTTTCTTGTGTCTTAAGTCCTGAGGGGTTACAACAAAAAAGGCTCCATTAATCAATCAGCTGTTACTAATGGCCATTTTAGTACCTGTTAAAAACATGTTCCCCTTGCCTCCTGTTCCATACTCATTATGTTGATACAAGGCTTGTCTTCTGTCCATATATATTATGGTTGATACAGGTCTTGTCTTCCTGTTCCAGTATATCATTATGGTTATTAAGATATTGTCTCTGTCCATATATCATTTATGTTGATACAAGTCTTGTCTTCCTGTTCCATATAATCTTATGGTTGATACAAGTTCTTGTCGGGTCCTGTTCCATATATCATATGGTGCTATAAGGGTCTTGTCTATCCTTTCCATATATCATTATGGTTGATACAAGGTCTTGTCTTCCTTTCCATATATTCATTATGTTGATACAGGTCTTGTCTTCCGTCTTCCCATATATCAATTTATGGTTGATACAAAGTCTTGTCGTTCCTGTTCCATAATCATTTTATGGTTGATACAAATGGCTTGTCTCCTGTTCCATACAGCTATATTTTATTTTAACTTAATTAACTAGAAAAGTCAGTGAAGAACAAAATTCTTATTTTCAATGATGGCCTAGACACAGTAGGTAACTGCCTTGTTCAGGGGAAGAACGACAGATGTTTAACCTTGTCACTTTGGGATTCAATCTGCACCTTCCGGTACTAGTCCAACGCTCTAACCAATTGGCCAATTGTACACCACCCTATGGGACTCCCAATCCACGGCCGTTGTGATACAGCCTGGAATCAACCAGGTCTGTAGTGACTCTCTAGCACTGATATGCAGTGCCTAGACCGCTGCACCACTTGGGCAGCCCATTATTGTGGGATATAAGGTCTGTCTTCCTTTACCATGGCTCATTATGGCAATACAAGTCGCTGAGGAACATACCAGTAACCATAATCACCTCACAAGTCCAAAACCAAGATGAATACATGATAAAACAGGTATAATTGATTCGTGCCTCCTTAGAGCAAAGAAGAGTATTGTAGGTCTACACACTGTTGATACCTCAGTCACCAAGGGTTTACATGATGAAGAAACACACTGTGATACCTCATCACCAAGAGGTTTACATGATGAAGAAACATACTGTTGATACCTCAGTCACCAAGAGGTTTACATGATGAAGAAACACACTGTTGATACCTCAGTCACCAAGAGTTTACATGATGAAGAACACATACTGTTGATACCTCAGTCACAAGAGGTTTACATGATGAAGAAACACACTGTTGATACCTCAGTCACCAAGAGGTTACATGATGAAGAAACATACTGTTGATACCTCAGTCACCAAGAGGTTTACATGATGAAGAAACACACTGTTGATACCTCAGTCACCAAGAGGTTTACCTGATGAAGAAACACTGTTGATACCTCAGTCACAAGAGGTTTACTGATGAAGAAACACACTGTTGATACCTCAGTCACCAAGAGGTTTACATGATGAAGAAACACCACTGTTGATACCTCAGTCACCAAGAGGTTACATGATGAAGAAACACACTGTTGATACCTCAGTCACCAGAGGTTTACATGATGAAGAAACATACTGTTGATACCTCAGTCACCAAGAGGTTTACATGATGAAGAAACATACTGTTGATACCTCAGTCACTAAGAGGTTTACATGATGAAGAACAACTGTTGATACCTCAGTCACAAGAGGTTTACATGATGAAGAAACACACTGTTGATACCTCAGTCACCAAAGAGTTTACAGATGAAGAAACACAGTTGATACCTCAGTCACCAAGAGGTTTACATGATGAAGAAAACAACTGTTGATACCTCAGTCACCAAGAGGTTTACATATGAAGAAACACACTGTTGAACCTCAGTCACAAGAGTTTACATGATGAAGAAACAACTGTTGATACCTCAGTCACTAAGAGTTTACATGATGAAGAAACACACTGTTGATACCTCAGTCACAAGAGGTTTACATGATGAAGAAACACACTGTTGAACCTCAGTCACCAAGAGGTTTACATGATGAAAACCACTGTTGATACCTCAGTCACCAAGAGGTTTACATGATGAAGAAACACACTGTTGATACCTCAGTCACCAAGAGGTTTACATGATGAAGAAACACACTGTTGATACCTCAGTCACCAAGAGGTTTACATGATGAAGAAACACACTGTTGATACCTAGTCACAGAGTTTACATGATGAAGAAACCTGTTTACCTCAGTCACCAAGAGGTTTACATGATGAAGAAACATACTGTTGATACCTCAGTCACCAAGAGGTTTACATGATGAAGAAACACACTGTTGATACCTCAGTCACCAAGAGGTTTACATGATGAAGAAACACACTGTTGAACCTCAGTCACCAAGAGTTTACATGATGAATAACTCAACTGTTGATACCTCAGTCACTAGAGGTTTACATGATGAAGAAACACACTGTTGATACCTCAGTCACCAAGAGGTTTACATGATGAAAAACACACTGTTGATACTCAGTCACCAAGAGGTTTACATGATGAAGAAACACACTGTTGATACCTCAGTCACCAAGAGGTTTACATGATGAAGAAACACACTGTTGATACCTCAGTCACCAAGAGGTTTACATGATGAAGAAAACAATACTGTTGATTACCTCAGTCACAAGAGGTTACATGATGAAGGAAACATACTGTTGATACCTCAGTCACCACGAGGTTTACATGATGAAGAAACCATACTGTTGATACCTCAGTCACTAAGAGTTTACATGATGAAGGAACACACTGTTGATACCTCAGTCACTAAGAGGTTACATGATGAAGAAACACACCTGTTGATACCTCATCACCAGAGGTTTACATGAAATGAAGAAACATACTGTTGATACCTCAGTCACCAAAGGTTTTACCATGATGAAGAAAACCACACTGTTTTACCTCAGTCACCAAGAGTTTACATGATGAAGAAACACACTGTTGATAACCTCAGTCACCAAGAGGTTTACATTGATGAAGAGAACCACCACGTTGAATACCTCAGTCACCAAGAGGTTACATGATGAAGAAACAACACTGTTATACCTCAAGTCACCAAGAGGAGTAGGAAAGGGGGGGTAAAAAACAGATACCTTGGTGTAAACTGCCTGGCAGTGTGATGTGCATGCGTGCATGTGTATGTGTCTCATCAGAGCGATAGACGAGAGCAAGGAGGAGAGAGACGGAGAGAGACGGAGAGAGGGAGAGAGAGACGGAGGAGAGAGACGGAGAGAGAGAGAGAGAGACGGAGAGAGAGAACGAGAGCAGAGGGAGACAGAGCTAGAATGCACACAGAGGGGGGTAAAATAAACAGAAAGAACGAGGATATATATCAAAACAGTCAAGGAGGGGATTATTGGAGAGAGAGAGAAAAAAGGGGAGGAGCGAGAGGAGTGATTTCAGGAGGGGAAAGAAAGAGAGAGATAAAAGGAGAGAGGAGAGAGAGTAGTAGTGTATAGTATAAAACGCAAGCATCATGTGATGTATTGACCCTATAACAGTCTAGGTGATGTTCCCACAACCTCTACATGGTTTCACAGCACTGCCCTGCTATTAAACCATCACACACAATTGCCATCGCACACAGCTATTAAATCGATCACGCCCCCCAGAGAAGATCAACTTGATGTGTAAATGGCCCACTAAAGGAGGATGAAGGATCTTTAACCCTAGGCTATAGGGAAGGAAGGCTTATTGTATCATGGTGGACTAATACTGATATTGGCTGCTGATAGCTAGATGCTACTGATAGATTGGCTAGTGTAGCTGATAGCTAGAATGCTACTGATAGATTGGCTAGTGTAGCTGATTAGCCTAGATGCTACTGATAGATTGGCTAGTGTAGCTGATAGCTAGATGGCTACTGATAGATTGGCTAGTGTAGCTGATAGCTAGATGCATGATATATTGGCCTAGTGTAGCTGATAGCTAGAATGCTACTGATTAGTTGCTAGTGTAGCTGATAGCTAGATGCTACTGATAAGATTAGCTAGTGTAGCTGATAGCTAGATGCTACTGATAGATTGGCTAGTGTAGCTGATAGCTAGATGCTACTGATATATTGG
>NW_019944270.1:7500-9159 GCF_002910315.2 Salvelinus sp. IW2-2015 | reverse complement strand
GAAATAATGGTTGATCCAAAATGGCCCCTTGACGGCTTTTAAATGCTGGTTGATCCAAAATGGCCCCCTGACGACTTGAAATAATGTTGATCCAAAATGGCCCCTTGACGGCTTTTAAATGCTGGTTGATCCAAAATGGCCCCCTGACGACTTTGAAATAATGGTTGACCAAAATGGCCCCTTGACGGCTTTTACCGCATACCACCCTGCATACCACTGCTGGCTTGCTTCTGAAGCTAAGCAGGGTTGGTTCCTGGTCAGTCCCTGGATGGGAGACCAGGTGCTCTGGAAGTGGTGTTGGAGGCCAGTAGGAGGCACTCTTTCCTCTGGTCTAAACAAAGATCCCAATGCCCCAGGGCAGTGATTGGGGACACTGCTCTGTGTAGGGTGCCGTCTTTCGGATGGGACGTTAAACGGGTGTCCTGACTCTCTGAGGTCATTAAAGATCCCATGGCACTTATCGTAAGAGTAGGGGTGGTTAACCCCGGTGTCCTGGCTAAATTCCCAATCTGGCCCTCAACCACACGGTCACCTAATAATCCCCAGTTACAATTGGCTCATTCATCCCCCTCCTCTCCCCTGTAACTATTCCCCAGGTCGGTGCTGCAAATGAGAACGTGTTCTCAGTCAACTTACCTGGTAAAATAACGGTAAAATAAAAATAAATAAATAAAAAAAAATGGCAGTTGTCACACAAAACTGCACACTGTTGATGTGAAAGTGGTCAGTAATGGCATAATTGATTCCTCTGTTCTCATCTCAAGGGCCAAACAACTAGAGTAGGCAGATTAATCATTTCGCTGGGAAAAAATAGATTAGTGACATAATATTGACATGGGAAGATGAAATGTGGAACATGAAATGGCTTAACAGGGAAGGGTAGAGGGCATAGGATGCAGGCAACAGGTTGGTGAGGAGGGAGGGAGGGAGGTGAAGGGAAAGAGTCAGGGGGAGGGAGTGAGGGAAAGGAGAAGGGGTAGGGCAAAAGAGACGTGAAGAACGAGAGAGATAGAGTGAGTGAGAGAGAAAAACGAGAGATGGGAGGAAAAGAGAGAAGTCGGTGAGAGACAGAGTGAGAGAGAAAGATAATATGTAAAGGAGAGAGACAAGGAGAGAGACACAGAGACAGGGAGTCGGGGTGGCAGATGATTGATGGGCAACTAGGGAGGATGTGTGGGGGTAAAAAGACAGATACCTTGTGAGTAACTGCCTGGCAGTGTGTTATGTGCATGCGTGCATGTTGTATGTGTCTCATCAGAGCGATAGACGGAGAGCAGAGGAGAGAGAGACGGAGAGAGAGACGGAGAGAAAGAGACGGAGAGCAGAGGGAGACAGAGCTAGAATGCACACAGAGGAGGGTAAAATAAACAGAAAGAACGAGGAAATAGATCAAAACAGTCAAGGGAGGGATTATTGGAAAGAGAGAGAGAAAAAAGGGAGAGAGAGAGAGGAGTATTTCAGGAGGGGGAAAGAAAGATAGAGAGATGAAAGGAGAGAGAGAGAGAAGGTAATAGTGTATAGTATAAAACACAAGCATCATGTGATGTATTGCCCTGCCATTAAACCCATCACCACACACGCCATCGCACACAGCTATTAAATCCATCACGCCCCCCAGAGAAGATCAACTTGATGTGTAAATGGCCCACTAAAGGAGGA
>NW_019944270.1:0-2500 GCF_002910315.2 Salvelinus sp. IW2-2015 | reverse complement strand
TAGACATCTAGAGTCATACGAGGATGATCTGTGACAAGGGTAGTACCCAGTAGACTCAGACTCTATAGTCAACTGAATGATCTGTGATAGGGTAGTACAGTAAGTAACTCTATAGTCAATACTGAAATGATCTGTGACAGGGATAGTAAGATAAAAGTAAACCTTATGTATACTGAAGATCTGTGAGCAGGGTAGTACAGTAGCAGTAGCCTCTATGTCCATACTGCGAATGATCTGTGAACAGGGTAGTACAGTACAGTAACCTCTCATAGTACTCTGAACTGATCGTGACAGGGTAAGATAATACCTCTATAGTCATACTAGAAATGATCTGTGAGGGTAGTACAGTACGTAGCCTCTATATCATAGATTATAGATAGAGAGAAAGATAGATAAAGTACAGTGAGACTCTATAGTATACTGATGATCTGTGACAGGGAGCAAGTAAGTAAGACTCTATGTCAATGAATGGTCTGTGACAGGGTAGTATAACAGTCAGTAGATATAGTCATACTGAATGGAAATCCTGTGACAGGGTAGTAAGTAAGTGATTTCCTTATGCTCAATACTGAATGATCTGTGACAGGGTAGTACAGTACACCTCTATAGTCATACTGAATGATTTGTGACAGGTGTACAATAACAGTAGACTCTATAGTCATACTGAATGATTGTGACATGTGTACAGTACAGTAAGACGTCTATATCTACTTGACTGATTGTGACAGGGTATAACAGTACAGTAGACGCTCTATAGTCATACTGAATGATCTGTGAAGAGATAGTAAGTACAAGTAGACTTATAGTCATACTGAATAGATATAGATGACAAGCGGTAGTACAGTTACAGTAGACCTTATAGTCATACTGAATGATTGTGCCACATGGTAGTACAGTACAAGTAGAACTCTATAAGTCATACTGAAATGATCTGTCGATAGGGTAGTCAAGTACAGAGACCATCTATAGTCATAACTGGACTGAATATGAATAGAACAGGGTAAGTAACAGTACAGTAGACCTTATATCAAAACTGAATGATCTGTTCAGGGTAGTACAGTACAGTAGCTCTATAGTATACTGGATGATCTGCGCGACAGGTAGTCAGTAGATAGAACTCTATAGTCATACTGATGAATTGTGACTAGGGATAGTCCAGTACAGTAACGTCTATCAGTCATACTGAATGAATCTGTGAAAGGTAAGTACAGTAAAGTAGATTATAGTACCTACTGATGACTGTGAAGGGTAGTCCAGTACAGTAGACCTCTAGTCTTACTGAATGATATGTGACAGGGTAGTCAGTACAGTAGACTCTATAAGTACATACTGAATGATGTGACAGGGTAAGTCAAGTACAGTAACCTCTATAGTCATAAAATGAATGATATGTTATACGGGTAGCTAAAGCTAGAGGCTCTATAAGTCATACTGAATGATTTGTGACAGGGTAGTACAGTAGACCTCTATAGTATGCTGAATGATCTGTGACAGGGTACGTAAGTACAGTAGACTAACTAACATCAGTATACGAATGATCTGTGACCCACGGGTCGTACAGGTAAGTGACTTATAGTCAATAACTGAAATGATCTGTGCAGGAAGATAGATAGATCAGTAGACCTCTATAACAGTACTGAATGATCTGTGACAGGGTAGTAACAGTAAGTAGACTCTAAAGTCATACTGACAATGATCTGTGGAACAGGGTCAGTACAGTACAGTAGACTCTATAGTCCTACCTGAATGATCTGATGCAGGTAGTACAATCAGTAACTTATAGTACATACTGAATGATCTGTGACAGGGTAGTAAAGTACAAGTAAGAAGACTCTATAGTCATACTGAATGATCCTGTGCAGGGTAGTACAGATAGATATATAGTCATGGCTGTTAATTTGATCTGTGTCAGGGTAGTCAGTACAGTAGACCTTATAGTCATATAGGATAGATATATAGAAACAGGGTAGTCGTCCACGTAGACTCATATAGTCATACATGGAATGATCGTTGACAGGGTAGTAAGTAGTAGATACCATCTATAGTCATAGCTGAAAATGAATCTGTGACGGAGTAGTACAGTAGACTCTATAAGTCATAAATAGATGAATATGTGACAGGGTTAGTAAGTACAGTAGACATCTATAAGTCATACTGATGAATTGCTGACAGGGTAGTAAAGGATATAGACTTATAAGAATAACTGAATGATTGTGGAGGGGTAGTAAGTACAGGACCATCTATGTCATACTGTTAATGGTCTGTGACAGGGTAGTCCAGTACCTAGACCTTATAAGTCTATGAATGATTCTGTGACAGGGTCGTACAGTAAAGTAGACAATATATAGAGATATATATGAACACTGGATTGTAGACAGGGTAGTACGTAAGACTATAGCCATCGCTGAATGATCTGTCGAGTCAAAGGGTATCCAGTAAGTAGACCTCTATAGCTATGATGATCTGTGAAGGGTAAAGCTACGTAACAGTAGCTCTATAG
>NW_019944269.1:212197-215471 GCF_002910315.2 Salvelinus sp. IW2-2015 | reverse complement strand
CTACACACGAGGAGATACGACAGATTCATGGCAGATGTTACCCTGTAGTTAGTTAACATAATTCTGTATGGCTGCAGGGGGCAGTATTGAGTAGCTTTGAGAATGAAAGAGTTAAATGCGGATAGCACACGTTCAGTTGAATACATTCAGTTGGAGCAACTGATAGGTATCCCCCCCTTTCCTTCATATGCAGTGTTTCCCTCTACGTTCATGTTAGCAGCAACGAACCGCGCACTGGATGGTAAAAAGCGTTTTGCAGTGTGAATTTTAAACGACTTTAATCCTGATCTAAAGTACGACAAAAGATACTGGAGCCAAAAGATACTGGAGCAAAAGATACTAGCTAGTAGACGACCATATAAATACTGGAGCCCAAAAGATCTGGCAGCAAAAGATACTGGAGGCAAAAGATACTGGAGCCAATCTAGGCAATAGACTACTGGAGCAAAAAGATACTGGAGCCACAAAGATACTGTGAGCATAAGATACTGGAGCAAGCGATACGCTGGAGCCAAAGATCTGGAGCCAAAAGATACTGGGAGCCATACGATCTGTAGAGCACCAAAGATTACTGGAAGCAAAGATACTCGGAGCAAAAGATACTGGAGCCAAAGATACTGGAGCCATAGGATACTGGAGCCACATAGATGCTGGAGCCAAAAGATAACTGGAGCAAAGGATACTGGCATAACGATCCTCTATCTAGAACTAAAAGCTCCATAATAATATGAAAACTAGACCGTCGGGAGAATCTAAGCCGAAAACGGCATGGGGTCCTTAACACCCTTCATTTTTATGTTTGAGTAGCTCATAATAAATTTGGCAAAATGAGTCAATGTTGCAGGAAATTGGCATTGAAACCGCACAACAAAAATGTCTGCAAGAGGAAGGACCTCTAAATGTTCGGCTGGAAGAATACGTCAATGGCCCTACCACCTAGGAGGAAGTGACAGATTATTGGATGTGTGTAACCCAGCTTTCTCTTCCTCTTCTCCCCCTCTCCCTCTCTCCCTCTCCCCTCTCCCCTCTCCTCCCCTCCCTCTCTGTCCCTCTCCCTCTCCTCTCCTCTCCCTCTCCTCTCTCTCCCTCTCTCTCTCCTCTCCTCTCCCCTCTCCTCCTCCTCCCTCGTTGCTGTCCTGGTATATCTCTGAGTGTTTGTGGGCCTGCCTGCAGGCTGTGTGGAGCCATGCCTAAAAGAACCTCCACACAGTAAATATACATGTGTTGCTGCACTGCTGTGAGGACAACGGGTTTATCTGTGTGTGTGTGTGTGTGTGTGTGTTGTGTGGTGTGTGTCTAATTATGAATGTGTAGGGTGGGGTGGGGGCGGGGGTCCAATGCCATGCGAACTGAAAAGAATAAAGATGAACGAACGACTACAGGGAGAGAGAGGTGTGTCAGCGCCACCCTCAGTCTCTCCCTACTCATCATGAAATCCACACACACACACCACCTCAGACACATGCCCCCATGAGTTCCATTATCCACTGTTTGATTGGGGCACATTGTTTAATTACCACTGAACACTGTAATTAGAACTATTCTTACTGGGACCTGGGATTCCTCTGTGTGTGTGTGTGTGTGTGTGTGTGTGCTGTGTGTGTGTGTGTGTGTGTGTGTGTGTGTGTGTGTGTGTGTGTGTGTGTTCTCACCAGTTTGTATCTCTGCATGGGTATCCTGCTGGTATCAATTGGACTCCTCCTGACTTCATCCCTGAACCAGACCTCTGACAGAGCTACTGCACACATCACGTGGGCCCACCTACACACACACACACACACTTTAATGATTTTATCCCAGAATCACATTACAGTCAAGAAGGATTGAAACTTCAAAGGCACAAAGAGAAAAATTAGCAAAAGTGTCTAAAAAAAGACAGACCTTTACCGTATTAACGCCCCAAAGACAGTCAGACCTTTACCGTATTAACGCCCCAAAGACAGTCAGACCTTTACCGTATTAACGCCACAAAGACAGACAGACCTTTACCGTATTAACGCCACAAAGACAGACAGACCTTTACCGTATTAACGCCACAAAGACAGACAGACAGACCTTTACCGTATTAACGCCACAAAGACAGACAGACCTTTACCGTATTAACGACACAAAGACAGACAGACCTTTACCGTATTAACGCCACAAAGACAGTCAGACCTTTACCGTATTAACGCCACAAAGACAGTCAGACCTTTACCGTATTAACGCCACAAAGACAGTCAGACCTTTACCGTAATACCGACACAAAGACAGTCAGACCTTTACCGTAATACCGACACAAAGACAGTCAGACCTTTACCGTATTAACGCCACAAAGACAGTCAGACCTTTACCGTATTAACGCCACAAAGACAGACAGACCTTTACCGTATTAACGCCACAAAGACAGTCAGAACTTTCCGTATTAACGCCACAAAGACAGTCAGACCTTTACCGTATTAACGCCACAAAGACAGTCAGACCTTTACCGTATTACCGCCACAAAGACAGACAGACCGTTACCGTATTAACGACACAAAGACAGTCAGACCTTTACCGTATTAACGCCACAAAGACAGTCAGACCTTTACCGTATTACCGACACAAAGACAAATTTACTGGAACTATTGGGCCATTCATAATAACTAAATGGGTCATTCATAATAACTAAATGGGCCATCCATAATAACTAAATGGGCCATCCATAATAACTAATGGGCCATCCATAATAACTAATGGGCCACTCATAATAACTAATGGGCCACTCATAATAACTAATGGGCCACTCATAATAACTAATGGCCCATCATAATAACTAATGGGCCACTCATAATAACTAATGGGCCACTCATAATTAGACTAATGGGCCACTCATAATAACTAATGGCCACTCTCATAATAACTAATGGGCCACTCATAATAACTTAAATGGGCCATTTCATAATAACTAAATGGGCATTCATAATAAACTATTGGGCCATTCAATATAACTATTGGGCCATTCATAATAACTAAATGGGCCATTCATAATAACTAAATGGGCCATTCATAATAACTAATGGGCCATTCATAAATAACTAAATGGGCCATTCATAATAACTATTGGGCCATTCATAATAACTAATGGGCCATTCATATAACTAATGGGCCATTCATAATACCTAATGGGCCATTCATAATAACTACCGGGCATTATAATACCTAATGGGCCATTCATAATACCTAATGGGCATTCATAATAACTAAATGGGTCATTCATAAATTGTCCTTACTTGTCATCTGTAGTTTTCTTCAG
>NW_019944269.1:196781-211965 GCF_002910315.2 Salvelinus sp. IW2-2015 | reverse complement strand
GAGCCGCCAACACTGGATACATGCCCCTCCCCACCCTGGGCCACGCCTCCCACACACGCTTACGGCATGTCAAGATACCTTCTACCACACAGCAGAGAGAGAGCTGAGAGACAGAGAGAATCAACTCCACTGACTAAATCAACTCTTCTAAAGAGAAATCAACTCCACTGAATTCACTAAGCAAATGCATATTGGAAATGAAATGTTTATATGATACAACATCCTACACAGCAGGAGATACGACAGACTCCATGACAGATGTAACCCTGTAGTTAGTTAACATAACTTCTTATGGCTGCAGGGGCAGTATTGAGTAGCTTGGATGAAAGGTTAAATGCGGAAAGACACGTTTCAGTTGAATACATTCAGTTGGACAACTGACTAGGTATCCCCCCCTTTCCCTTCATATGCAGTGTTTCCCCTACGTTCATTTAGCAGCAACGAACCGCCACTGGATGGTAAAACGTTTTCAGTGTAAATTTAAACGACCTTAATCCTGATCTAAAGTACGACCAAAAGATACTGGAGCCAAAAGATACTGGACGCAAAAGATACTGGAGCCATAAGATACTGGAGCCAAAAGATACTGGAGCCAAAAGATACTGGAGCCAAAAGATACTGGAGCCAAAAGATACTGGAGCCAAAGATACTGGAGCCAAAAAGATATCTGGAGCAAAAGATACTGGAGCCATAAGATACTGGAGCCAAAAGCTGAAGCAATGGAGCCAAAGATATGGAGCCAAAAGATACTGGAGCCAAAAGATACTGGAGCCAAAGATACTGGGCCAAGATACTGGAGCCCAAAAGATACTGGAGCCAAAGATACTGAGCCACAAGATACTGAGCCAAAGATACTGGAGCCAAAAGATACTGGATGGCCATAAGATCCTCTTCTAGAACTAACAACCTCCATAATAAATGAAAACTAGACCGTCGGGGATTCTAACCCAAAACGGCATGGGGTCCCACCCTTCATTTTGTTATGTTTGAGTAGCTCATACATAAATTATATGGCAAAATGAGTCAAATGTGCAGGAAATTGGCATTGAAACAGCACAACAAGACATCGTCTCCAAGAGGAAGGCCTCTAAAATGTTCGGCTGGAGAATACGCCAATGGCCACTACCACCTAGGAGGAAGTACAGATTATTGGGATGTGTGTAACCCACTTTCCTCTCCTCTCCTCTCCCCCTCTCCCCTCTCCCTCTCCTCTCCCTCTCCTCCCCTCTCCTCTCTCCTCTCCCCTCTCCTCTCCCTCCCCTCTCCTCTCCCTCTCCCTCTCCTCTCCTCTCCTCTCCCCTCTCCTCTCCTCCCCTCCGGCTGTGCTGTCCTGGTATATCTCCTGAGTGTTTGTGGGCCCTGCCTGCAGGCTGTGGTGGAGCCATGCCTAAAGAACCTCACACCAGTAAATTATACATGTGTTGCTGCACTGCTGTGAGGACAACGGGTTTATCTGTGTGTGTGTGTGTGTGTGTGTGTGTGTGTGTGTGTGTGTCTAAATTATGAATGTGTAGGGGTGGGTGGGGGCGGGGGTCCAATGCAGCGAACTGAAAGAATGAAGAATGAACGAACGACTACAGGAGAGAGAGGTGTGTCAGCGCCACCCTCAGTCTCTCCCTACTCATCAATGAAATCACACACACACACACACACCTCAGACACATGCCACCCATGAGTTCATTATCCACTGTTGATTGGGGCACATTGTTTAATTACCACTGAACACTGTTAATTAGAACTATTCTAACTGGGACCTGGGAATTCCTCTGTGTGTGTGTGTGTGTGTGTGTGTGTGTGTGTGTGTGTGTGTGTGTGTGTGTGGTGTGTGTGTGTGTGTTCTCACCAGTTTGTATCTCTGCATGGTATCCTGCTGGTATAAATGGGACTCCTCCTGACTTCATCCCTGACAGACCTCTGACAGAGCTACTGCACACATCACGTGGGCCCACCTACACACACACACACACACTTTAATGATTTTATCCCAGAATCACATTACAGTCAAGAAGGATTGAAACTTCAAGGCACAAAGAGAAAAATTAGCAAAAGTGTCTAAAAAAGACAGACCTTTACGTATTAACGCCCCAAAGACAGTCAGACCTTTACCGTATTAACCCCCAAGACAGTCAGTACCTTTACCGTATTAACGCACAAAGACAGACAGACTTTACCGTATTAACGCCACAAAGAACAGACCTTTACCGTATTAACGCCACAAAGACAACAGACAGATTTACCGTATTAACGCCACAAAGGACAGACAGACCTTTACCGTATTAACGACACAAAGACAGACAGACCTTTACCGTATTAACGCACAATAAGACAGTCAGACCTTTACCGTATTAACGCCACAAAGACAGTCAGACCTTTACCGTATTAAACGCCACAAAGACAGTCAGACCTTTACCGTAATACCGACACAAAGACAGTCAGACCTTTAACCGTAATACCACACGACAAAAGACAGTCAGACCTTTACCGCATTAAAACGCCACAAGACAGTCAGACCTTTACCGTAATACCGACACAAAGACAGTCAGACTTTACGTTCCGACACAAAAGACAGTCAGACCTTTCCCGTATTAACGCCAAAAGACAGTCAGAACCTTACCGTATTAACGCCACAAAGACAGACAGACCTTTACCGTATTACGCCACAAAGACAGTCCAGAACTTTCCGTATTAACGCCACAAAGAGTCAGACCTTTACCGTATTAACGCCACAAAGACAGTCAGACCTTTACCGTATTACCGCCACAAGAAGACAGACCGTTACCGTTTACGACAAAATCGATTACGTATTACGCACAAAGACGTCAGACCTTTACCGTTTACCGACACGAAAGACAATTTACTGATATTGCCATTCATAATAACTAAATGGGTCACTCATAATACTAAATGGGCCATCCATAATAATAATAATGGGCCATCCATAATAACTAATGGGCCATCCATAATAACTAATGGGCCACTCATATAACTTGGGCCACTCATAATAACTAATGGGCCACTCAAAATAACTATGGGCCACTCATAATAACTAATGGGCCACTCATAATAACTAATGGGCCACTCTAATACTAATGGGCCACTCATAATAACTAATGGCCATCATAATAACTAATGGGCCATTCATAATAACTAATGGGCCACTCATAATAACTAAATGGGCCATTCATAATAACTAAATGGGCCATTCATAATAACTATTGGGCCATTCATAATAACTATTGGGCCATTCATAATAACTAAATGGGCCATTCATAATACTAAATGGGCCATTCATAATAACTAATGGCCATTCATAAATAACTAAATGGGCCATTCATAATAACTATTGGGCCATTCAATAAACTAATGGGCCATTCATAATAACTAATGGGCCATTCATAATACCTAATGGGCCATTCATAATAACTACCGGGCCATTCATAATACCTAATGGGCCATTCATAACCTAATGGGCCATTCATAATAACTAAATGGGTCATTCATAAATTGTCCTTACTTGTCATCTGTAGTTTTCTTTCAGAGCTCTCCTCTCAGATTACACAGACAACACTCCTGGGAAAGAGAGAAAGAGATTACATCCATCATCATTTCAATCATGAATAAATGTTCATAGACTTACACAAATCAACAACATCTATTAAAGTGATGTCATACAGAAGAACAAAATCTGATTGGCTACTTACAGCCCGTCAAGGTTTCGTCCGCACAGCGATCACACGACCAGTCCTCGCTGACATCATCAGCGGCAACGCCATAGCAACCTAGCGGCGACGATACAGGAAGGGGCATAAAAACACAGAACGCACCGCACAATATCCCATCACAACAGAGCCTAACATCCTACACGGGAAGACTACATGGTCAGTCAGAGGACATAGTAACAGCTAAAAGAGCCGTTCCATATCCACCACAATACAGACTGCCAGAAAGAGAACGTTCCATATTCACTACAATACAGACTGCCAGAAAGAGAAACGTTCCATATCCACCATAATACAGACTGCCAGAAAGAGAACGTTCCATATCCACCATAATACAGACTGCCAGAAAGAGAACGTTCCATATCCACTAATACAGACTGCAAGAAAGAGAACGTTCCATATTCACTACAATACAGACTGCCAGAAAGAGACGTTCCATATCCACTACAATACAGACTGCCAGAAAAGAGAACGTTCCATATCCCACCAATACAGACTGCCAGAAAGAGAACGTTCCATATCCACCAAATACAGACTGCCAGAAAGAGAACGTTCCATATCCACTACAATACAGACTGCAGAAAGAGAACGTTCCATATCCACTACAATACAGACTGCCAGAAAGAGAACGTTCCATATTCACTACAATACAGACTGCCAGAAAGAGAACGTTCCATATTCACTACAATACAGACTGCCAGAAAGAGAACGTTCCATATCCACTACAAATAGACTGCCAGAAAGAGAACGTTCCATACATCCACTACAATAACAGACTGCCAGAAAGAGAACGTTCCATATCCACTACAATACAGACTGCCAGAAAGAGAACGTTCCATATCCACTACAATACAGACTGCTGAAGAGAACTTTCATATCCACTATAATACCAGACTGCAGAAAGAGAACACTACAATCAGACTGCAGAAAGAGAACTCCTGTATTCACTACTAAACAGACTGCCAGAAAGAGAACACTACAATACTGACTGCCAGAAAGAGAACACTAAACATACAGACTGCCAGAAAGAGAACGTCCTGTATTCACTACTAAACAGACAGACATTGAAACCAGTCTCTAAAACAACAAGCATTCCTGAATGAAACCACTGCCTGGGTAGAAACAAGTTGAATCACAGTCACACACTTAGAGAAACCACACGCAGAGTAGAGAAACCACACGTTCCATTTCTACTGTAGTTCCCAGTCATGCTGACAGAGTGGTCGATAGCGTGCAGAGAAGGTGTGTGTGTGTATGAGTTATCTACGCCCGGCCACACCATCTATCTACAGTAATGACAGGATTGCATTAGCATGACGCGATGGATCAGCATCCTCCACTAACTGGCTATGCTAACCAGTCTGTGGCTCAGATGGTATGGACAGACAGGACACGAAAGCGTGTCTGTCTGTCTGTCTGGGTGCGTGTCTGTTCCCCAAATCATCGAACCAAAACAGACAGTCAGACTCCTTTCAAAGGTTCAAATAACAGACACACCATATTTTCCTGTCTCTGTGGTATTGGCTGGAAACATTGTACTTGTGTGTGTGTGTGAGTGAGAGAGTGTGAGAGAGAGAGCGAGAGAGAGAGGCGAGTGAGAGTGAAAGTGTGAGGTGAATGAGTGAGAGAGACGCAGGCTTTGTACTCAGTGAACTTTTTCCACCAGAGATCGGAACATGGAGCACGTGCGCGCGCACACACACACCACACACACACACACACAACAAAACTATAAGGTACACGCCACCACACACAAACACACCAACTATAAGGTACACGACCACACACACACACACACTATAAGGTACACGCACACACACACACCACCACACCAACTATAAGGTCACGCCGCACACCGACACACACACACACACCAACTATAAGGTACACGCACGCACACACCACACCACACCCACACACACCAACTATAAGGTACACGCACACACGCACGCAACACACAACACACAACACCACACACCAACTATAAGGTACACACACACACGCCCCTTCTCCACCCCATTCCTCTCCCTACTCACTAGCATGACCTGTATACAGCATCCCTGACAGGTGAGCAGGGGACTGGTGCCGTCGTCCTGCAGCAGGGCGTTGGTGGGGGTCGGGGACCACGTCTGCTCCCTGTAGCTGAAACAGATCTCTGGTAGCAGGGCTTGCTCCTCCTCAGACCCCTGGTCCTCCTCGAATCCTGGAGGTAGTGGGAGACGGGGAGAGGACGAGGAGAGGAGAGGAGGGGACGGGCTTGAGGCAGTCAGCTCTGTCCTCGGCTGGGGGGGGGGGGGTGGTGGAGGGAGAGAGACAGGGGAAGACAGATTAGAAGAGAGTTTGAGATAGTAATATGGCTCTGTGTGTGTGTGTATGTGGTGTCTGTCTCTTTGTATGTGTGTGTGTCTCTATGTATGTGTGTGTGTCTCTGTGTATGTGTGTGTGGTGTCTCTGTGTGTGTGTGTGTGTGTGGTCTCTGCCTGTCTCTGTGTGTCTGTCTCTCTGTGTGTTGTGTGTGTGTGTGTGTGTGTCTCTGTGTATGTGGTGTGTGTCTCGTATGTATGTGGTGTGTGTCTCTGTTGTATGTGTGTGTGTCTTGTGTGTGTGTTCTGTTTTGTGTGTGTGTGTGTGTTTTGTGTGTGGTGGTGTGTGTGTGTGTTGTGTGTGTGTGTGTGTGTGTGTGTGTGTGTGTGTGTGTGTGTGTGTGTGTGTGTGTGTGTGTGTGTACCTGGTAGTAGGGCATGAACAGTGTGCAGACGGCGCAGTGCGGCAACATCTTGGCTGCGTTAGCGTTGTACTCTCTCTCCGCCGTGAAGTAACACTTCCTGTTCTGCCACAGGAAGAGGAGGGGCTTAGCCCATGGCTCAGCCTCCTGCTCCTCCATCAAAGACGCCTCAGGGGGTTCTGGGTAAACAATAAAACAGGACTGATCTGTGACGGAGTTAAATAAACTTGACTGTTGAACCAACAGAGCAACAGGAGACTTCATGCTGATGCTTTTAGTAACAGTTCACAGTAGGGAGTCATTTAGTGAGTCGTTTAGCAGACTCTCTTATCCAGAGAGACTTACAGTAGTGAGTCGTTTAGCAGACGCTCTTATCCAGAGAGACTTACAGTAGTGAGTCATTCAGCAGACTCTCTTATCCAGAGAGACTTACAGTAGAGTCATTTAGCAGACTCTCTTATCCAGAGAGACTTACAGTAGTGAGTCATTTAGCAGACTCTCTTATCCAGAGAGACTTACAGTAGAGTCATTTAGCAGACGCTCTTATCCAGAGAGACTTACAGTAGTGAGTCATTTAGCAGACTCTCTTATCCAGACAGACTTACAGTAGGGAGTCATTTAGCAGACTCTCTTATCCAGAGAGACTTACAGTAGGGAGTCATTTAGCAGACTCTCTTATCCAGAGAGACTGACAGTAGTGAGTCATTTAACAGACTCTCTTATCCAGAGAGACTTACAGTAGGGAGTCATTTAGCAGACTCTTATCCAGAGAGACTTACAGTAGGGAGTCATTTAGCAGACTCTCTTACCCAGACAGACTTACACTAGCAATTAGGGTTAAGTGCCTTGCTCAAGGACAGATTTTTCACCAAGTCAGCTGGGGGATTCAAACCAGCGACCTTTCGGTTACTGGCCCAACGCTCATAACCGCTTGGCTACCTGCCACCCCAGTTAACTGTTGTGGGTCCTACTAAGTATTTAAACCAACATCAAACTACTGTAGTCACTATCACAACCCAAAACAGCCACCAGTGTAGTTTGTCATTCTGGGTCGTTTGTTGTAGCCGTTTTTGAGAATCCCCTTTTTTTCCTCCCCAATTTCGTGGTATCCAATTGGTAGTTACAGTCTTGTCCCATCGCTGCAACTCCCGTACGGACCCAGGAGAGGCAAAGGACAACCCGGCCAAACCCTCCCCTAACCCGGACGATGCTGGACCCCATGGGTCTCCCGGTCGCGGTCGGCTGGGACAGAGCCTGGACTGGAACCAGGATCTCTAGTGGCACAGCTAGCACTGCAGGGCCTTAGACCACTGAGACAGAGCCTGGACTGGAACCAGGATCTCTAGTGGCACATCTAGTACTGCAGGGCCTTAGACCACTGAGACAGAGCCTGGACCAGAACCAGGATCTCTAGTGGCACAGCTAGTACTGCAGGGCCTACCCCTGAGACAGAGCTGGACTGGAACCAGGATCTCTAGTGGGCACAGCTAGCACTGCAGGGCCTTAGACCACTGAGACAGAGCCTGGACTGGAACCAGGATCTCTAGTGGCACATCTAGTACTGCAGGGCCTTAGACCACTGAGACAGAGCCTGGACCAGAACCAGGATCTCTAGTGGCACAGTCAGCACTTGCAGGGCTTAGACCACTGAGACAGAGCCTGGACTGGAACCAGGACCTCTAAGTGGCACAGCTAGTACTGCAGGGCCTTAGACCAACTGAGACACGAGCCTGGACTGGAACCAGGATCTCTAGTGGCACAGCTAGTACTGCAGGGCCTTAGACCACTGAGGCAGAGCCTGGACTGGAACCAGGATTCTAGTGGCACAGCTAGTACTGCAGGGCCTTAGACCACTGAGACAGAGCCTGGACTGGAACCAGGACCTCTAGTGGCACAGCTAGTACTTGCAGGTCCTTAGACCACTGAGACAGAGCGTGGACTGGAACCAGGATCTCTAGTGGCACAGCTAGTACTGCAGGGCCTTGACGCACTGAGACAGCGCCTGGACTGGAACCAGGATCTCTAGTGGCACAGCTAGCAATGCAGGGCCTTAGACCCACACTGAGACAGAGCCTGGGAACCAGAACCAGACCTCTAGTGGCCACAGCTAGTACTGCAGGGCCTTAGACCACTGAGCCAGAGCCTGGACTGGAACCAGGATCTCTAGTGGCACATCTAGTACTGGCAGGGCCCTTAGACCACTGAGACAGAGCCTGGACTGGAAACCAGGATCTCTAGTGGCACAGCTAGCACTGCAGGGCCTTAGACCACTGAGACGAGCCTGGAGTCCAGTCCAGGCTCTGTCTCAGTGGAAGCTCAGACTGCAGGCTTAGACCACTAGGACAGAGCCTGGACCAGACAGGACCTCTAGTGGCAACATCTAGTACTGCAGGGCCTTAGACCACTGAGACAGAGCCTGGACAGAACCAGGACTCTAGTGGCACATCTAGTACTGCAGGCCTTAGCCACTGAGACAGAGCCCTGGACCAGAACAGGACCTCTATGGCACAGCTAGGCACTGCACTGCCAGGCCTTAAGACCACTGCGCCACTTGGGGAGGCCTGGGGTAGCTGTTTTGGGGTAGCTCGTTTTTTGGGGGGTAGTTCATTCTGGATTCGTTTGGGGTAGCTGAATTATTTCATAAATGTTTTTTTGTTTTTCTTTCATTCTTGTCCGCATGATGTGTGTAGTCACTGTGTGTAGTCACTGTGTGTAGTCACGTTTGTATGGGACTTCAGATCGTTCCTTGAAAATAAAAAATGTGGTATTTAACTGACTAGCCTGGTTAATATAAAATCTAAACACTGTCAATGGCACTAACAGTGAAATGTTGGGGTTTGTTTGTTTGGGGGGGGAATGGCTTTAATATTTGTAATCTTGATTTATGTATGATTGCTTACTTCTATATCCATCTTTTCAAGAACTGTATAATAATCTCCAATAAAAATATTTATATATATAAAAAAATTTAAAAAACATTGTCAATGTAACAGTTAATGAATGTACATATAACCGTTCATGTTGTTCTTAAAAAGGTGTGAGTCTTTTATAAAGGAAGGTAAAACATTAGTTTGAAGTTAACAATTGTTACAGAATGTTGCAATCGGTTCTATAGCGCCTGAACTCTCGATAATACCCACCATCATCGCAAACTTTCCTGTGTATGTGTGTGTGTTGTGTGTGTGTGTGTGGTGTGTGTACCGTTGGTGTTTGTGTGTGGTGTGTGTGGTGTGTGTGTGTGTGTGTACGTTGGTGTGTGTGTGTGTGGTGTGTGTGTGTGTGGTGTGGTGTACGTTGGTGTGTGTGTGGTGTTGGTGTGTGTGTGTGTGTGTGTGTGTGTGTGGTGTGTGTGTGTGTGTACGTTGTGTGTGTGTGTGGTGTGTGTGTGTGTGTGTACGTTGGTGCTTGTACGTTGGTGTTGTGGTGTGTGTGTGTTGTGTGTGTGTTTGTGTGGGTGTACACGTTGGTTGTGTGTGTGTGTGTGTGTGGTTGTGTGTGTTAACGTTGGTGTGTGTGTGTGTGTGTGTGTGTTGTGTGTTGTGTGTGTTGTGTGTGTGTGTGTACGTTGGTGGTGTGTGTGTGTGTGTGGTTGTGGTGTGTACGTTGGTTGTGTTGTGTTGTGTGTGTGTGTGTTGTACGTTGGTGTATGTGTGTGTGTTGTACGTTGGTGGTAATGTGTGTGTGTGTGTGTACGTTGGTGTATGTGTACGTTGGTGTGTGTGTGTGTGGGTGTGGTGTGGTACGTTGGTGTAGTGTGTGTGGGTGTGTGTACGTTGGTGTATGTGGTGTGTGTGTGTGTACGTTGGTTGTATGTGTACGTTGGTGTGTGTGTGTGCTACCGTCGTGCTGACAAGCCTGTTTGACAGTGGACGGTGCACGGCCCGGGCGGTGGGCCTCCTCAAGGGCGACGCCAGCTCTTACTGGTTCTCTTCAACGCAGCGGAGCAGCAAGGGTACTGGGAAAGACAGGGGGGTCAAATGTCATTGAAGAGAACAGAGGTCAGTACTGAGGGGTTCAAAGTTTAAAGGTGTCACCCAAATGACACCGGGCCCCCAATAGGGATTTTGAGACCGGGGGCCCCCAATAGGGATATGTTGGACCGGGGGCCCAAATAGGGAGGTGTTGACCGGGGGCCCCAATAGGGATATGTTGACCGGGGCCCCCAATAGGGATATGTTGACCGGGGCCAATAGGGATATGTTTGGACGGGGCCCCCATATAGGAGAATGTTGACCGGGGCCCCAATAGGGATATGTTTGACCGGGCCCCAATAGGGATATGTTGACCGGGCCCCAATAGGGGGATGTGTTGGACCGGAGGCCCCAATAGGGACTATGTTGACCGGGGCCCAATAGATTGAGCCGGCCTCCAATAGGGGATGTGTTGGACCAGGGCCCCAAGTAGATATGTTGACCGGCCCCAATAGATATTTGACCGCCCCCAATAGGGATATGTTGACCGGGGCCCCAATAGGGATGTGTTGACCGGGGGGGCCCCAATAGAGATATTGTTGACCGGGGGGGCCCCCAATAGAGAATATGTTTGACCGGGGCCCCATAGGGATATTTGACCGGGGCCCCAATAGGGATATTGTTGACCGGGGCCCCAATAGGGAATGTGTTGACCGGGGGCCCCAATAGGGATATGTTGACCCGGGGCCCCCAATAGGGATATTGTTTGGACCGGGCCCCAATAGGGGAATGTGTTTGACCGGGCCCCCCAATAGGGATATGTTGCCGGGCCCAATAGGGATATGTTGACGCGGTGGCCCCAATAGGCTAATGTTGACCGGGGCCCAAATAGGGATATGTTGATCCGGGCCCCAATAAGGGATTGTTGACCGGGGCCCCCAATAGTGGATGTGTTGACGCGGGGGGCCGCCAATAGGGATACTGTTGACGGCGGGGCCCAATAGGGATTTATGTTGACCGGGCCCAATAGGGATCTGTTTGAACCGGGGCCCCAATAGGGATATGTTGACCGGGCCCGCACTAGGATATGTTGACCGGGGGGGCCCCAATAGGGATATGTTGACCGGTGGCCCCATAGGGATATGTTGACCTGGGCCCATAGGGATGGTGTTGACCGGGGCCCAATAGGGATATGTTGACCGGGGGGCCCCAATAGGGATGTTGACCTGGGCCCAATAAGGGATGTGTTGAAACTGGGGCCCCGCAATAGGGATGTGTTGACCGGGGCCCCAAATAGGGATGGTGTTGACCGGGCCCCACTAGGGATGTGTTGACGCGGGGCCAATAGGGATATGTTGACGGGACCCCAATGGGTCTTTGTTTTGGTTGACCCGGGACCCCAATAGGGATGTGTTGACCGGGACCCATAGGATGTGTATGACCCGGATCAGTAGGACCGCCGCCAGATAGGGGCTGTGTTGGACCGGGCCCCAATAGGGATAGTGCTTGACCGGGGCCCCAATAGGTGATGGGAACGCCATACCTAGGCTTGTGAGTCCGGGGCCCAATAGGGAGTGATGATTGTCTTGAACCAGGAACCCCAATAGGGATATGCGTATGAGGCCACATAAGGGATATGTTGACCGGGCCAATAGGGAGATGTGTTGGACCGGGGACCCAATAGAGAATATGTTGACCGGGGCCCCAATAGGGATAGTGTTGACCCGGGCCCAATAGGATGTGTGACCGGGGCCCCAATAGGGATATTGTTGACCGGGCGCCCTAATAGGATTAGTTGACCGGGGGCCCCCAATAGGGATATGTTGACCGGGGCCCCCAAATAGGGATATGTTGACCGGGCCCCCAATAGGGATATGTTGACCGGGGCCCCAATAGGGGATGTGTTGACCGCGGGCCCCAATAGGGATATGTTGACCGGGGGCCCCAAATAGGGATATGTTGACCGGGGCCCCCAATAGGGAGTTACGAGTAATAGTTGACGGGCGGGTGTCCGCTGAATTAGGGATAGTGTTGACCGGGAACCCATATGGGATATGTTCAAAAGTAATGCCCCTATATAGGGAAGAGGGGTGCCATTTGTCAAAATAAGGTCACTATGCAGCTAATGCGGGAACTAATGTCATTGTATACGTGACATTTCCTGAAACGTATAATAAAAACCAGTTTTTGTTTATGTTATAATATAATATATTATTATATTAAATTTTTTTTAAACATGGTTTTGAAAAGACAATCAAAAGGATTGGAATAGGTATTTTCCAAAGCATGTGTGTTATCGTGTGTGTGTGTGTGTGGTGTGTGTGTGTGTGTTATCGTATATTGTGTGTGTGCTTTATCGTGTTTTGTGTGTCTCAGCAAGCCATACGCACAGTGCAAAACCTCTCCAAGGTTCCAGCCCCGAGTCGCCACACTCAAAGTCGCTCAAATCATTATCATAAGTCTTCCTCCCCTCCCTTCTCTCCTCTCTTCAGCCTCTCCTTCCGATGACTCACTACTACTCTCCCCCCTCGTGCTGCTCTGCCCCTCATCCTCGAATCTCCCTCTTCCATATCGGACCACCCCCTCCTCCTCCTCTCCTTCCCCCAGTCTCTCCTCCAAGGGCGATTCAGGAGGGTCGGGTTCTAGAGCCCCCTCGGCCTCCCTCTCCACCCCCAGTTCCCTGCACAGAGCCAGGGCTTCCGCTGCCTCCACCTCCCCTCTCTGGAGCTCAAAGTCTCCACAGAGGCCCAGGGGCTCCCCGACACCGGCCCCCAGAGAGGTGGACTCCAGCTGGGCCCAGGTGAGAGGCCCGTCCCCATGTCCCTCTGGGTCCTGGTCGTCCGTCTCAGTTTCGTGATCGAGGTCTGTGACCTCTTTGCACTGCGGCTCGGTCCACATGGTGTAGGGCAGTGCATCGTGGGTATAGTCGGCYGGGAGCTCCGGGTGGTGGAGGCTCTCGATGAGCACCGCAGGACTCTGGGAGTTGAGGTTCTTCCAGATYCCGTCCGAGAAAGGTTTGGGCTCCAGGTAGAGGCTTTGGGAACTACAAACAGAGTCCATGTTTRGAGAAATACAAATGGAATCCACGTTTTGGGAACTACAAATGGATTCCACGTTTKGGGAACTACAAACGGCATCCATGTTTGAGTGTGGAGTTCGGTCGTTGTTGTTTTGGTGTTGTAATGTTGCTGAATTGTCATTTAATTCACTCAGCTCAGAAGAGTGGGTCAACTTATCTTTAGAAGTCAAACTGGCGCTAGCTAGATATAAACACTTAGTACTGGACTCTCTAAATGCATTGTCTCGTTGAGAGGATCCTTCTGAGTCGGAGTCCATGGATACTGCTGCGGTTGCCGTGGAGGACCTGTGTTTCTGGATTTGCTGCGTCGGCAGTAGTGTAACGTCACAGAGCGTGTGGTTATTATTGCTAGCACGGGTCTCCGCGGAGGTTCGACTACAGTGGTTCTCGGTGGTCAGTACTGCCTCAGACAATGTTTGGATTGGTAGTGCTTCTAGATGGGAAGCGGCGGCGGCCATTTTGTGCAGAGAGGCGTCCATTTTGGGTTGAGCGTCGCTAGTTTCACTAGCCYCGTAAGCCGCTACCTGTAACTCCAGCTCTGGCCTATGGTGGTGGTCTTCAGTAGGACCAGAGTGCCGAGAGGGGGCCATTTTGTGATCAGAGGCGGCCATTTTGGGTCGAGCGTCGCTAGTTTCACTAGCTAACTGTAAATCCAGCTCTGGTCTATGGTGGTCTTCAGTAGAACCCAAGCACCAGTCGCTGTAAGGCGCTAACGGTCGAAAATCCTCTTCCTCCCGACTTCTTCGACGTCCAACTCTACCTCGCACACCTCGTCGTTAACCGTTTCCGTATCTGACGAAGAGGGGTCGTGGGCGTCTCGCGTTGGAGCACGGGGGCGAGGACGGGTGACCGTCCGGTAAATCCGGTAAGGTTAGAGCGCCACACGTGTCGCCCGGTCGAGGAGGGACGACGCAACGACGACAACCTCGACCGTTTGATCTCGGTGTGACCTCCAGCTGACGGCGAGGGTGAGGGAGGGCATCTCCTGGGTGAGAAACGGGCGGCAGGGCGGGCAGAACCTCGTCTCTCCAGACAGTTCTGGAGTGAGGAAGGGCATGTCCACACCGTTGTTCAACTGGAGGAGAGGAGGGGAACAGTCTTGTAAACTAACACCTCGGAAGGGAGGGTGTTGTATGGGGAACACAGTTGTGTGTAGCAGACATAGGAAGAGAGGAACATTTTCAATAGGAGTGCAGTTTGGTTCACTACACCTGAACAAGTTAGCTGGACCAGAACTCAGGCTGGAAATAACACGTCCTCTGGGCAGAGTCAGTATTAGTGTAAATGTCATTATAAAGTGCTGGTGTTCTGCTTTCAGACTTGTGACTGCTGTGGTCGTAGTAGTAGTAGTAGTAGTAGTAGGTGTGTTAAGTATTAACCGCAGTACCTTGACATGTTCCATTGTATACTCAGTGCTGGGGGCTAGGGTTGAGGTTAGGTTTAGAGACGACTTCTCTACGTAAGAAGAGCTTGATTGAAAAGCTCCAGGGCACAGGCTGAGTCCGACACCCCTGAGCCCCAGTCGGGTGCACCGTTTCTGGGGAAGGTAACACTGGTCCGTAAGGGGTCTGGAGAGGGGTGGACATCCATAGAGCATCCTCGGGGACCAGTCCGCAGTGGAGTAGATTCTATACATACTGACTTAAACGGTCCTCCGGGGATTTCTCTTCTTTCTGATCGGGCAGGTGTAGGGGCAGCCTCGGACCTCTGATGGGGTCTTTAATGACCTCTGCGAACTCTGACCCTGAGG